>NW_018164566.1:384622-385499 GCF_001263595.1 Phalaenopsis equestris
AAGGATGCTTTCTTATATATTGAATATCACATTTAAACATTCATTAGTATCATTCGTTATTTAATAGTTATTAAAATTACATATTTATTGCAATTGCATATTAGTGACAGATAAGCAAATTGAACTTCGTTGTTATGATTAAATTATTGTTTTTTGAAAATCTTAGTTTGCAGTTCTAAACCACTCCCTGTGGGATCTATATCTAGGGATATCTAGGGGCCCTATATTACTTGAGTGATACATATACTTGCGTTGATAAGTGTGACTTTAACATTATTGAATGAAAGTGTGATTTTACAATTATTGAATATTTATTACATCCATATTTATCTTATATTTTTAAGCATATATAAAGTCGCGGTCATATTGTTATTATGATTTTTGTTATATTACTTACTGTGATTGTTTTACATTGGTGTATGTATTTCCATTTATTTATTATTATTATTAGCATTATTATTTTGGTTATATATTATTGTATATGTATATTTTATTATTATTATTATTATTATTATTATTATTATATATATATTGTTATGATTATTTAAATTGTGTTTATTATTATTGTTATTTACGTATGCACATATATATTATTATTAGTGTTATTATTACTTATATGTCATTATTATTATTATTATTGTTATTGTTTTTATTACTATTATGATTATTGTTATAAATTATTAATTATATATTACTATTATGTATATATTTTATTATTATCTATTTTTATTAATATTATATATTATTATTATGATATTATTATTATGATTTGTTTATACATACATTTATCTACATATTATTATTATTACTCTTATTATTTATTATGTATTTATATTATTATTATTATTTGTTGTTTGTGTATATACACTTATATATA
>NW_018164566.1:385647-420555 GCF_001263595.1 Phalaenopsis equestris
AGTGTGATGTGCTATATATATATTATTTTTTATTTATTTTATTTTTCTTAATTTTTTTTTTAAAGGAGCCAATAGCTCCTGATTCATTAAAACAGAAACAGAAAAGTTACAAAAAAGGAGGGCTGGGAAAAGGCCCATCCTAGATTAGCAAACTAATCTAATAAAAGGAAGAGCCACAAGGTCTCCTTTCAAAAGTAAAACTAAAGCAGGGGTGAGGCTTTTACATATCAAAGGTTTTTCAGAGTGAAGGCCAAATTTGGCAAGCCAATTTGCTGTTCTATTACCTTCTCTATATATATGGGAGTAAGAGATCCTTTGTCCCAAACACAAACTTTTAATGCTGTCAAACCAAAATTTCAGATACCATGGAACATGTATCCTCCCCTCTAGAATGTTGATTAAAATCTGAGAATCAGATTCTACAATTAGGAATTTAAGGTCGCACTTTTGAGCCATGTAGATTGCCCAGAACACTGCTTGAGTTTCTGCATCCAATGAGTCCTCAGCCCAGGTAGGTGAATGAAAGTAACATATATATATATATATATATATACACGTATGTATGTATATATATGTATGTATGTATGTATGTATATGTCTTTTATGTTCAAATACTTATATGTAATATGTTTTTATTTGTTTTAATTTTATTTTTTATTATCTTTATTTTGTTCTTAAAATTTCTCTCTCTCTCTCTCTCTCTCTCTCTTGCATGCAAATGCATAGAAATTGAGTGTCATGTATGTAAACAAATACATAGAAATTTTCGTACCCAAATACATAGGAATTGGGTAGTATATATGTAAATATTTTTGTACAAATAAATAAGAATTGTGTGGTATCTATGTAAAATTCCTCTTTTCTATTGTTTTTCTGTAAATTAAAAGAATTGAATGGTATGTATGTAAATCCCCTTTTTTTTTGTTTTGTTTTGCTGTAAAAAAAAAAGAATTGAGTGGTACGTATGTAAATTTTTTCATTATTATTATTTTTTTTTGTTGTCCCTCTCGCATGCAAATACATGGAAACTCAGTGGTATGCATGTAAGTTTTCCTCTGTCGTGTACGCAGCAAGGAAGAAGAGCAGGAGGGGGTTCGCCGATGGAAGAAGAAGATGAAGAAGGAGTGGGGTGGTTGTGCGGTGAAGGAGGAGGAGTGGGGGAGGAATGCGAGAGGAAGTGGGCGGCTGTGATATGAAGGAGAGGCGTGTGGGAGCAGAGGGATGGGGGGTAGGTAAAAATATATACATTATTATTATTTTTATTTCATATCATTTTTAAATTTTTATTATATTACATTGTTTATTATGTATTATTATCATCATTACTATTATTGATAATTTATACGTACATGTTTATTATTTATTATTTTGTTATATGTATTTATTTCTTTTTAATTAATTTTCTAATATTATTATTATCATTATCATTACTATTTATATATTTTTCTTTTATGATTTGTTATTTTATTATCAATATATATATATATATATATCGTACAAATTTTACGATATCTTTGCTCAATCATACAGACTAACATGCTTGCAAAAATCTTACAGGATTTTTCACGCGAAATTTAATGGCAAAATGAACAACTCATTCAAACCAAATAATACTATAATAATAATCACTACTTTATAAAGGAATAAAATTTCATGACATAAAGCTGAAGGTGAAGAGATGAGTTGGCATGACCATAATCAATCTTTAATAGAAACAACACTGCAAAATTACTGAAATCTCAGATGTTTGTACATTTACCTGATGCCATTCTCTTATGCCGATGTACATATGCTATTGTGAAGAAATGATAACAAACCTTTAAGTTGTTTGAAGCTACTTCCTAACTTGTTTTCAATTTTGATTTCTCCATTAACTTGTTTGAAGCTGCTTCCTTAGTAAATATCAAATGATTCCTATGTATTTACATATCAAACACCTTAATTTAAAATTACTTGTGTAACACTTTTGTGAGTGTGATGTAAAGGTTTCTACCTCAGCAGAAGATCATATAACTCCATGCATGGACCTCTTCAAAAGCTCACATAAGAACCCATGCATCAAACTAAAATATGGAAGTAGAATCATAATGAGATAATTAAATATAGATTGCATGCCACAAACACTGTCAACCCTTCTTATAAAGAAAAACAGTAGTGCAATAAATCTATCCATATATTCATCATATTCATTTGTTCATATGTTGGTATTATCAGAGCTTGATTGATATTACTCATTTAATTCACCATCATTCGACCTGATGAACTTTTAAATATCTACAACAACAAATACCAATTATCTAAGTTATTCGTCATTTTGTTCAAAATTTTAATTTCTTTTTGTTATTTTTGAATTTTTCTAATAGTACATTCTAATTCTGAATCGTAAGGTACTAAACCTTCAGATCCAATATTTCACATAAATAAATATAATAAGACAGAAAAATTTTCTTAATTAATACTCTTAAATATATAGTTATATATATATATATATATTATTTTTTATTTATTTTATTTTTCTTAATTTTTTTTTTAAAGGAGCCAATAGCTCCTGATTCATTAAAACAGAAACAGAAAAGTTACAAAAAAGGAGGGCTGGGAAAAGGCCCATCCTAGATTAGCAAACTAATCTAATAAAAGGAAGAGCCACAAGGTCTCCTTTCAAAAGTAAAACTAAAGCAGGGGTGAGGCTTTTACATATCAAAGGTTTTTCAGAGTGAAGGCCAAATTTGGCAAGCCAATTTGCTGTTCTATTACCTTCTCTATATATATGGGAGTAAGAGATCCTTTGTCCCAAACACAAACTTTTAATGCTGTCAAACCAAAATTTCAGATACCATGGAACATGTATCCTCCCCTCTAGAATGTTGATTAAAATCTGAGAATCAGATTCTACAATTAGGAATTTAAGGTCGCACTTTTGAGCCATGTAGATTGCCCAGAACACTGCTTGAGTTTCTGCATCCAATGAGTCCTCAGCCCAGGTAGGTGAATGAAAGTAACATATATATATATATATATATATATACACGTATGTATGTATATATATGTATGTATGTATGTATGTATATGTCTTTTATGTTCAAATACTTATATGTAATATGTTTTTATTTGTTTTAATTTTATTTTTTATTATCTTTATTTTGTTCTTAAAATTTCTCTCTCTCTCTCTCTCTCTCTCTCTTGCATGCAAATGCATAGAAATTGAGTGTCATGTATGTAAACAAATACATAGAAATTTTCGTACCCAAATACATAGGAATTGGGTAGTATATATGTAAATATTTTTGTACAAATAAATAAGAATTGTGTGGTATCTATGTAAAATTCCTCTTTTCTATTGTTTTTCTGTAAATTAAAAGAATTGAATGGTATGTATGTAAATCCCCTTTTTTTTTGTTTTGTTTTGCTGTAAAAAAAAAAGAATTGAGTGGTACGTATGTAAATTTTTTCATTATTATTATTTTTTTTTGTTGTCCCTCTCGCATGCAAATACATGGAAACTCAGTGGTATGCATGTAAGTTTTCCTCTGTCGTGTACGCAGCAAGGAAGAAGAGCAGGAGGGGGTTCGCCGATGGAAGAAGAAGATGAAGAAGGAGTGGGGTGGTTGTGCGGTGAAGGAGGAGGAGTGGGGGAGGAATGCGAGAGGAAGTGGGCGGCTGTGATATGAAGGAGAGGCGTGTGGGAGCAGAGGGATGGGGGGTAGGTAAAAATATATACATTATTATTATTTTTATTTCATATCATTTTTAAATTTTTATTATATTACATTGTTTATTATGTATTATTATCATCATTACTATTATTGATAATTTATACGTACATGTTTATTATTTATTATTTTGTTATATGTATTTATTTCTTTTTAATTAATTTTCTAATATTATTATTATCATTATCATTACTATTTATATATTTTTCTTTTATGATTTGTTATTTTATTATCAATATATATATATATATATATCGTACAAATTTTACGATATCTTCTATATATTTTTTATTATTGTTAGTATTTTTTATTATTATTATTATTGTTCATACACGTACATATATATACAATAATTGTCATTTATTATTATTATTATTATATTATTATCTTTTATTTTGTTATTTATATTTTTTATGAAGAATTTAAATATTTAATTAAGATTTTAGTTAAGGGAAATTATGATTTAATAATTGGAATTCTCAGTTAATTGGATTATAATGTGTGTGTAGTGTGAACTATAATGTGTGTGTGTGTATGGTGTATGTTGGTGTGTGATGTTTCAAATAATTAAACTCTTAAGTCCAAAAGTTCTTCTTATGCTTTCTCAACCCTTATGGGAACTCAACTTGAGTTTCAAAATGTTGGTTTCAATCGACTCAACTAAATATTGAGGATTTGAAACTACACATGTGAGACTACAAGGAGTCAACTAGTGGATCAAATTTTTAAATGGTGTGGGTTCCATCAATTGTCTTTTAAGATAGTCAAAAGAAAAGTCTTATGGCCAGATCCTAGGCCTTTAAGAAAAGAAAACTATACTTCATACAAAAATGAGATCAACGTCACAATACCAAATGGGTAGCGGCTCATGAGCGAATGAGGCCTATTACATAACCATATCATTCTGTAGGGTCTACACTATGCTTTCAGATCAAATCGACCCAAAAACAGTAGAGGGTGAATCACTGTATCACAAACAGGCAGTTGTCTATCCATAATAGGTGTCTATAAGACGACATTGACGAAGCGTTAAAGGAGCGACAGGGCTTAAAGTGGGTAAGCAAAGGAAGGGTAGAGTAATCATAACTAGGTAGAGATAACCAAGTCAAGATACCATAGATCCGTCAGTCCAAGCTAATAGAATCCTAAGTCTGCCTGGTTGTGAAGTTGACCTAACTAGGCCAAAAACCTCTTGTCAGCAATCTGTGAATTGTGTCATGCAATAGAATCTTGGTAGACCTAAGGTCAAAAAAAAGAAACTCTAAATCTTATGACCCTCCATGGGTAGAAAGTAGAGGAGGGACTTGTACTTGCCAAAATGGCAAGTAAGTTGTTGGAGTGAAAAGAGAAGAGAGGTATGGATACGCAACCAAGACACTGTCACAAAAGACTTATTTCCCTTCTTAGTCAGGGAAGCCTCACCCTAAGCACGCTAGACAACCACCTAAGTAGAAATCTTATGCTTGGTCAGGAGTCTTGAAGAAACACTGGGACTTGTCCTCGGGACATGCAAGTATGATGCAATGATCTACAAGTCCTGATATGGAAACCTAATTTGTATGACTTGGATGATAGTCATGCAATGCAAAAATGTTTTAAATTCGAGTTGAATGTCATGCAAGAAAAAAAATGTAAGTTTTAAAAAATTTTAGATATTTTAAACCTAAATTTTAATTAATCTCAACTTTTTATTAAACTTTTATAGAAAAAGTTATAATTTTAGGTCCTTAGAGAGGCCAAATTGTATATTTTGCATCTAGCCCAGACAAGCCACAAGCAAAGAAAGAGAGACTAACGAGAGCTCTACGGAATGCAAAACAAGCCAAATCAAAGAAAAAAAAGGTCGGGCACTACCGAGTCAACAACGTATCCCGAAAAGCAAAGAGGCGGCTAGACACCGCACATACATACCTGGACATAATGTTATACATCAAAGATAAATTAGAATTATGGTACGGGACATGAGCCTGCAAAACTCATGCCCATACCTTATTTCTGACACAGACTTCAAGTCTAGTGATTCAATAAAGTACATGATAAAATTCTAAAAAGAAAGACTTGACCTGCAAAACAACAAGATTAGTACAGGCTATAGCATGCAACATGTCTGCAGCAAATATGTTAGTTTTAATGATTAAGCTCTTCCCTGATAAATGTGAAACCCTGCAAGAAGATTGCCCCTATATATGTTAGTCTGCAAGTCTCAAACTCCAGTAAACACACAAAGCATTAAGCAAAGGATGCCTGGTTAGGGTACAAACTAGCAGAGAATAATAAACATGACACCAAAAAAACTACCTACCATCCAAACCCTAGCCTCATAAACCATCTAAGCACAAAGGGTCCTAATCATAGTATCTAAGTGTTTGCAAAGTGTGGGTAAAACATACATGCTGATCACATGCATTAACTTGCATTACTTGTCGAGTTGTCCTCGCGAGCAATGCATATTAACACATCGTGACCAACGACGGGTTACTCAACTAAATAGTACAATTTATCATCGAGACGATTGAGGAACGCACATGCAAACACAAAGTAATCTAGTGCATTGTGACCATTCTATCAGGTTAGAAGTGATCACTAGATAACAAATATTCATCACAGGTATATAGTGACATATACTAGTGATGAATATGTCGAGAGTGCAAAGATGCAAATGCTCAATCACAAACATAGGCAAACACATGCTCAATGCAAAATGACGTGCTCCTAGTAGTGTGGGGTGCTACGTGGAGAAATGGTAATATGACTTGTGCTCCAAACAAAAAAAAGTGTGATCTAGGCAAGGTGAGAATCAAATACTCAAGTGAAAGCGCATCATAAAATAGGTGGGTTCAGAGACTATAAGGCGTGACCCGTGCTTAGTGACACAATGTGAAGTTACAAACAACGTGCACTGGATAGGTTCGGAGGCTAATGAAGCGTGACGTATGCCAAGTGGCACGATGAGGGAAACAAAGTGCACTAGATAGGCTCAAGGGCTATAAAACATGACCTACGCTAGGTGACAAGATGATATGTATAGGTGCACAAACAGTATGCACTTGATGAGTTCAAGGGCTAAGGTGCTTGACACATACCCAGTGGCATAGTGTGGCATACCTACGACATTTTGATATGGTGTTGTGTCGTAGGAAATGAGGTGGCAAAATTCTCGTTAGGGAGAATAATGCACGGGGTAGGCTTAATGTGCAAGCAATCCCCGAAGAAGACACATGATTGTAGTGAGTTTGTGAGAACGCAAACACAAGTGAAGACCTCAAATGTGCAACATACGAGCAGAAATGATGTTATGCAGAAGGACATGCAAGTGTGAAAAAGTGTATGTGCAAACACCTGTGATGTGGTATGAAGTGACATAAGGATGCCACAAAGCAAATGAATATAGTAATGTTCCCATGGGAGGCACAAATAATTGTCATGAGCATATGATGACATATGCTCACAAGTGCATGACAAGATACAAGTGTGATGTGCTAATGCGGGCAATGTGAAGAAAATAAACACAAATGCAACATAAAAAAAAAAGCTAACTGATTGATTAATCAAACCGAAGGTGGTTGATCAATCAAGTTGATCAAAAAAGGTCGAACGATCAATCAGGTCGATGGCGGCTGATCAGTCAGGTTGACGGAAAGGTGGTGAATCGAGGCAATCGAGGCAGTGGCGGCTGATTGATCAAGTCAATAGAATGATGTCGATCAATATGATTTGGTCGGTGGCGACTGATCGATCAGCCGCCATCGAGGTGGCTTCAACCCATTCGTCAAGTGTGAAGCCACTGAACAACCACAAGTTTACAAAGCTTTCAGCGGATTAGGTTAAGGTTGTAGTCACTCTTGGATTCGTAGGTGGGTCTTGAAAAGCTCATAACCTATGGGAGCTTCCTCTAGCACAAAAAATATCCTATCTTCTCTAACACAAAACCTAGAGGCTTACTAGGAAGAAGGAACGAAGGTTTTCAGAGTTTCTCAGTGAAGCGGTGGTTGATGATCTGTTCTCTGAGCTTATCCAAGTTCCTTCACGGCGAGGATGACAAAGCTTACACTAATCTCCTACGCTGAAGCGGTGAAGAAGCTCTCATTGCCAAAGAGGAAAAATAGGTCATCGATCTTCTCCTTCTCCAAAGATAGGAAGAAGCTTTCCTCTTCAGAATTGATTTTCGCATATGCCTTCCCGAGCTCAACTCACAAAAGGACATCAGAAGAAGAAGACGTAGGAAAGGAATAAGGAGAAGGAAAAAGAGGACGAGGAGAAGAAGCAGAAGAAGGCTTCCTAGGGTTCCTCTTGTTGAGGAAGATGAAGGCTCCCTGGAAGCATTATGCTCTCTCCCGACCTCTCATATTCTAGAGCTCGCGAAATGGTCGGATCCTTGTTGATTTGCCCAAGGAAGCTGATATCCCTTGGTTCAAGTTCAGAGATGACCCCTTTTCCTTTTTGGTGTGAGCTAAGGTAGCTCCAGATACTATTTCAAGCTTCAAATTGAACAAAAATGGCTTATCAGATAGTTAAACAGCACTACCGACAAAAATTCAGGGACTAGAGCATAAAAGGGGTGCGAATGAACTAAACTGGTGTGTCCATGCACACGCACCAACATAATTACGTCGGATGCTCTGTTTGGCTGGTGTGGCCACCCTATGGCAGGTGTGGTCACTCCCGTTGAAAAGTGTTGCGGGTGCCTTTGTTTAAGCTGGCGTGGTCACACCCAAACTAAGTGTGGTCACGCTCGTAAAAAATGGGTCGTGAATCCCTTGCAGTTTGAGCATGGTCACACCTTTTTTGGCGTAGTCACGCCAAAGGCTAGGCATGACTACACCTGTTGTAGGCCCTTAAACCTTTTTGAACTCCAAAATCCTGTCAAGCGGGTTTATGACTTGTTCGAGTTGAGAAGTCATAAATGCCTCCAAACATCATAATGATCGTCAGGCTCGCCTTATCTTGGGCAGGCCAATGTCCACCAACATTAGCCGCTTTCGAGCATGATCAGAGCAGTGCTAGCCCCTTTAGCCTGGTACAAGATGTGCTTGTTTAATTCTCTACGGATTCCTTGAGCGATGGGACATTATACAAGAACATGATATGATCCCTAGTCCCTCGAAAGGACGTCAAGTGTGTATGGCATTAAAAATGGAGGCCAACAAATGCACCTTGGTGTATGCTTTTCGTTGATGATATCCTTCTTCTGGAGAAGGCTAGAGAGAGTTCGGGAAAAAAACTTTAATTATGAAGGTCAACTTTAGAGTCTAAAGGGTTTCATTTGAGTAGATAAAAAGCTAAACACATGTAATGTAATTTTATAGAAAAAAAAATCTAGAGTTGAGGATGTAACAACGGAGTATCAAGTCACTAAAAGGGGCGAACATTTTTTATATCTCAGATTTATTGTTAATAGTGATGGTGATATAAATGGGGATGTTACTAATATAATATAAATTGGATGGTTGAAGTGAAGGAATGAATCGAGATCATTGTGTAATCGAAAAGTACCGCTTAGACTTAGTTCCAATAGCCAACATGATTAGAGCCGTTTTAGATGATTTAATCACATCAAACGTCGATCATCCGATGACCCCGATAAGGAGTACATATTTTAGATTTAGCTTGTGTTATAAAGGAAAGCACACCTAAAAAGACTTGAGCATAGTGTATAAAAAATTACCTTAATTTACTAAAATTAAATGAAAATATGACACTTAATAGATCATAATGGAGAAAAAGGATTTACATAACCAACCCCACTTAAAGGCTTGTCCTTGTATTACTCTTAGAGAATATTGTTTTCAATTAATTTAGATTATCAAATAGAATAAAGTTTATTACCCTTCTTCTATTAAGCTTTAAGAAATTTGCATCTTATTTATTTTAGAAAATGCGTTAAGTCATACATTTCGCATAAGAAACTAATGCCATATCTAATATTAAAAAAAACACTAATATTATACTTAAAAAGTAGGCATTATGCCTATTTTTATCAACTTTAATCCACAATTCTTAGCAAGTAATACACACAATTAAGATGGGAGAAGCAAAATAATAATAATAAATTAAAATATATGAAAAATGCCAAAGTAAAATCTCGAGTAAACCAAAGGGGGACATTATAATAAGATCTGATGAATGCAATGCACAACGCTCCAGATGCTTGCCCAATACCAGCAGACAGAAAAGGAGGCATCATTCCAAAGGAAAAGGCCGATATTTTAGACGAGCTAAAAAGTCCTTTTTTCTTTATTAAAATCATGTTTTGTTTTCCCATTATATTTTTATTCCAAGCAAAAAAAAATAACAAAATAAATAGAATTAGCAAGATATTTTCTTTTTTCAACACAAACTCATAAAAATTTTATAAGAATTTGAACTTGGGTGCTTAGAAAATTTATAAAGTTGAATGATAGAGCTTTTAGTGTTTGAAAGTGCTCCTAAAAGAGAGCAGCACAGTTGCTACAAGGAAAAAACATTCATGGCAGAATTGACAATGATGGAGAAAGAGAAACTGAACATGGAAACTGATCAAACAAAACCAACTTCGCTGGTCACAAGAAAAATGATTGTTCCTGCCAACCATGGCTTGCTCACATGTACAGATGGAAACTTATTCCAGAGGACTGGGGAAGGGGAACAGTATTTGATGGAATGGCATACAGATAATTTTAGCAAGAAAAAAAATATAAGTACAGTAAATGAAGGAGAACAGTATTTTAATGGAATAGTGCACAGTATTAAACATTATCATAGAAGCAAACAGGCCATTTACACAAAAAAAAACACCAATGAGGAACACAGGAGCTGACAAATTTGGCATCTTTTTGGGCAACTAAGGATGCTAGTTGGAAGTTTCAGGGCTACATATGAAACAAAAATTTTAAAAAAAAAACACTAAAATACATAGTTAGACACAAACTAACTTGTACCCTTGAACTTCTCAGTTTCGGGAGAGAACTTTAAAGCCATATGATTTCAATTGGAGTTCCATAGTATCAGCTGTTGCAATGCTAGTCCTGATTTTTGCTCTTCTCAATGGCTCTTGGAGCTGTAAGAAAACAGATCAAAATCTTGAAAAAAAGTTTTCGAAGATCATAGAAAACATCTAAGCAAAATAATTTACAATTTCAGAAAACATGAACTGTAAAGGTGAAAACAGATGTTCCAGAACATAAAAAAGTATAATAATGAAGGCAAACCAAAAGAATCTAAAGCTCATTAATAATTATCGAACTGGTATGCATTTTTAGATTAGTTACAGTAAATTTGATGATATTAACGTAAAACATTTTGTAATGCCGAAGTCAAGCATAAATACATATGGTTTGTTATTTCTCAGAAAACAGACTCGAGCATCCTAAGAAGCCAGTTATTTCCATTGGCCATAATACTTATTTAAGAAACATACCAAGTCCAATTGCATCTGAGCCCTTCATAATTCTCAATCTTTTGCAGGAATCAATGAACATCCTGAAATTCACACAACAAAATAAAAAATCAATAATAAATTGTATACTCAGCAAACTATATATGATGGCTAGCACAGTCTGGAACAATTTGAGTCCTATCTATAGAAGAAGAAAAGCTAACAAAATTATTATTTCCTAAAGCAAAGCAAAGCAAAAGTAACTTATTAACGAGGACAAACGAATCCGGAAGCTTGGAGCATAAAAATTTATCTTTAACTGCTCCTCTGCGTACCTAAAGACTATTATACAGTCATAATTTTCTTTTGGCAAAAGAAATCTAAGAGTTTATAAATAAATGTACTAATAATCTTTAGTTAGTTTATCATGTAAGCCACAACCAAAGATTCATACCAAGAGTAACGTGAACTTACTCCCATGGAACATCACCTACGAGCATCCAATCACCATCCTTGTCTTCATATGTGAGCACATACTCTGAGCCATTAAGAACACCTGCCAAATAGCTTTCACTCCGCCCAACCTGAGATGCGTACTGGCCTGAAACAACACAATTCATAAAGTAGAGTAAGCTCCTCAGTGTAGTACAGATTTACTAGAAGGTAAATCCAACCAAAGAGGTATCAAAAAGAGAATTAGCGCTCAATTCATTAAGTTCCAAAAATTAAAGAGCTATCTTTAGTCTTCATTGAGTGAATCTAAGTTGCAAAGTCAAACTTGCAACCAAAATTAAGGTTGAAGTTGTGTAATCATTGCTGGATACCATATAAAATATACTAATACATAGGGCTGTCAAAAAAGCTCGTTGTTCGCGAACAGTTCGTGTTCGGTTCGTCAATGAGTTCGTGTTCGGTTCGTTCGATAAGTAAACGAGACAAACACGAACAAATTTTTTTCGTTCGGTTAGTTAAACGAACCAAATACGAACAGTGATGCGTTCGTTCGTGTTCGAATCGTTATTGTTTGAAATATAAAATAATATAAAATAATTATATATAAAAAATTTATTATATTTTAAAACATTAAATTTTATAAATTATAATATATAATAAAATAATAATAATAATATATTAATATACTATAGTAGTAATATACTAATATAGATATTGTATATTTATATAATATAAGTTATATAATTAATATATAATATTATTTTTATATATTAATATTAGGGATGTCAAACTGGCTCGTCGTTCGCGAACAGCTCGCGTTCGGTTCGTGTTCGACTCGTTCGTTAAGAAACGAACACGAGCTTATTTCAAACAAACTAAATTTTAAACGAACCGAACACGAACACAAGCTTTGTTCGTTCGTGTTCGGTTCGTTTACACCCCTACTAATACAAGCGAAGGTACAGTGGAAGTGCAATAAATGTTTCTTAGATTGACTAAACATCACATTCATTGATACTTTCTTATTTATTCAGGTGCAATGGGATTAAGCTTTGTGTCAATTAGTGTAATACAGAATTTTAATTAAACCAAACCACAACCCATTAATTATGCACGCATCCCCCAATTAAATGACAAACACAAGGAAAAAGTAGACATAAAGGCGCATTCTACCCTTATCCCCGACCTTATGATTCTTAAGAATCGTTAGTAAATATCAGAGAGCTCACCAATGGTGAATCCACTGAACATCTGCTCAAGAGCTGTAGAGAGATCCTTATAGTTGCAGTGAGTCTTCAGGTCAACTTTCCTCAAGTAGGGAGCTCCGTCCATGCTAACCTTGACGTAGAGGAATCCTCCATTTGCATCACCTCTGTTCTTGGATGGGCTTGTGGCCATAGTGTTCTTGCGGTGGCTGCGGATTGGTGGCCAACCTACAACCTGCGCCCTGTAAACAAATTATAGAAATTAAGACATCTTACCTTTAGCCTAAGCTGTATAGTGGATCTAAAAACGAGTAGCAATAAATTAAAATAAAAAATGAAGGAAAAAAGGTTAAGGAAAACTGAGAGAATGGTAATTTAAAAAAAAAAAAAAATTGGGGATGAAATAGAGGGGTAAAAACCAAAAAGCATTAAAATGGAAAACAATTGAAGGAAGGATAGTAATACAGGATTGCACTAGAATGAAGACTTATTGAAGTTAACTTAGCAAAAAAAAAAAAAAAAAAACCTTATTTACTAACAGATCGCAAGGAATTCCTTTCTATTTCAGAACACAAAAAATATCATCTTACTTGATAGAAAAACAAAAAAAATAAAAAACCTTGTAGTTCAAAAGAAGTGTCTAGCATCCTGATTTAATCTTAGCTAGAGTATTCCATCTTAATTATTTCCCCTTGATAATTGGTCAAACCATACAGAAAATCTACGTGCATCATTTATGGAACAACGTCAAAAAAGAAACTGAAAGAGTCAAATCCTCAGTACTAATAACTGATTCTTCATCTCCTTTTCCCCAAAGTCTTCAAGCAAATGAATTGAGATTAAACATCAAACAAACGATGAGGTAATGAGCAGTAAAACTGAACAAAGATCATAGAGATGGAAAAAAAAAGGCTAATCATTTATAAATTCTAGCACTAGAAAGCTCATAATTTCAGGAAAAAAAAAACTTCCTATTACATCAAAAAAAAAAGGGGGCGACAGAGAAAACAAGAAGTAAACCCTTAATATTTTTTCTCTCGATTCCCTTCAGGAAGAGCAACGGCAGAACAACAATCATCCTGTTGATAAATGTCACGAAATAGGGACAATATTCATAATATATCTCATCGATTTCCCACACAGAAAGCTGGATGTCTGTTTCCTAATTACTAAGGAAACCATCCTCAAGGAAGACCCCAAGCAAGCATTAAACAGAAGGAAAGTAAACCCTGATTTCAAGCTCCTGAACTTACTTCGAAGCAGATGGCCCTTGAATCTTCTTCTCCTGCACCTGCATGGCCTTTCCAGAAACCTCACTTCCACTGCCACCGCAAGCCCTAGGAGAGAACAAGGTGCCACCTTTCTCCATTTCCACCTCCGATCCACCCCTCCCAGAGAAACCCCACTTAACGTTTCCATCAATCGCGTCAGAGAAAACCCTCTTTGCACCGGCAGCGAAGCTCTTGGGCTGCTGTAAGCCGAGAGAAAGTCCCGCCTTCTCCTTGCGCATCGAAGACTCAGAACCCGGAAGCCCTAGTCGGAGCTCCGTCCCCCGGAGGTTCTCCTCATCGCCGTCTGCAAGCCTGTAGGAGGAACTCTCAAGGGACAAGCAGACTTCCGATCGTCCAATGTAGTCGTGCTCAAGCAGCGGGGTCATTACTCTTGCACTGGAATTTCAGAGAACATGAAGCTCGCGCTCTGAGAACAAGCAAAGAAGGAGAGGCAATGGAAAGTGAGAGCTTTGGAGCTGGATTTTGAGGCCAGAGAAACCTCCTCTAATTCTCATTTTCTCTGATGTATTGTAAATGTAGCACAAGCTCCTCTGTCTCACCCGGTGACTAGCCCTTGCTCCCCTCTAATTGTACTAAAATTTTCTTTTTTTTTGCTTCTTGAATTTTTGACAGTTACAATCGTAGCCTAAGAGCGTCCATGGAATCATATTTTAAGGTCCAAAGTTTGGTTTTTGTAAGGATGCGCAAAAATTTGTAAAATGTCATTCGAAAATGTAAATTTAGAGATATAACAAGTCATCTAACAAATGGGCTACGGTGTCAACAAAAAAAAAAAGAAATTTGATTTGATCGTGTTTCCCTAGTCACCCAAAAAAAATTATTTGATCATGTTTCTCTATAGTCAAATTCAACATTATTCTAACTCCAATCTCAACAACTTATAGCGATTACAATATGTATCCAAATGAGTTTTATTCAAGCATTTAAAGTGTAATTACATAATTCAAGATATTAATTTAATAGTTCAATGATCTCTAAGAATCTGCGTGGGGTAGCTGCAATTAATTAAAAAATTATTGTGTGATATTTGTGACAGGAAGCCGCTGCAGAGAAGCTGACCGTCTGTTTGTTTTTTTGTAATTTTGAAACATGGGATGCAACTATTTCTGAACAAATGATTTTTCTGCCCCTATACCATAGTGTCGTTTATAACAGAACTATTCATACTAGCATATTCTAAACTTAAAAGAAAACATTCAATTTGAATGTTACAAAATTAAAGCAGACACCTTACAAAACTGTGATTCACATGACAATCAAAATTAAAAAAAGGACTATTAAAATAAAAATTAATAACATGATAATTTTGTTTTTTAAAATGTACTTGGTTTATGTCACGTGATAAGCCATCCTCCAAGGATGCTCGCCACGCCCGATCACTATCGGTGGTTGATTCCTCTAACCCATCTGTTCACCTAAAAAAGTCACAGCTTTTTGTTCTACTCCTCGAACACATGTAAAGCTATCTACCTAAGCTATGTGAATGTCGAGAAGTAAGCAGAGAACATTGTAGTACATAGTAGCAGTACATTGCTCTAGAGGTACCAGAAGTCCTTGAGCTCATCTTTTCTGAAGTTTTAAAACAACAAAGCACAAATCCTTAGATGCAATATTAGTAAAAAAAATATTATAATTAATCAATGAAATTTTTACTAAACTGTGAGATCTTAGAGAACATACAATAAACAAACAAATCTTTTACTATAAGAAGACAAAAAAATCTTGTTTGGTGTCCTACAAGCAACTCCCCAACCCATTTATCACCAAGAAAAGATGATGTCATGTAAGGAGATCGAGTTATGTATGAGTTATAGTACTCATATATCAAACACCCCACAACTGCAATTCTTTTTCTGCGTTTCTCTCTTTGTGAATCCATGTTAGACATCGCTCTATTCAGGTAGCACATATAAGAATCACCAAATTTGATACTATCACAACATTATTTAATCAAGCAACAATCATAAATAAACTTGGAAAAGCAAATAACAAATTTTACGATGAATAAACAAACATCTAAAGCAGCATTAATAGTGTTTCAATAAAAAAGAACTATCCAAAGCAAAAGTCAAACTCTCTTAATAAAAAACATATACGAAGAGTCCAATGAGAAATAATGACGTTCAGGCATCCTTGTTGTCATAGAAATAATGTAAATAATTAATCCTATGGTCAGGGGTTATTGTCATAAGAACTCTCTACGGGTTGGGTCTTCCAGCAAATTAATGTATAACAAATATAATGGTGTGTCCTCATAAATCTCTAGAGTTCCCTCCAAAAGTCACATAACTTGTTGGATGGAAGTTGCTTGTGATGTCCCAGAGCCATTAGAGCGTGAAACAACCAGTTGTGAAATTTGGCTTCTAATGAAAGCAACCCCTTCTTTTTTCTTTTTGTCAACCCTTGAGTGGATTGAACTTCATTGAGATTTGGGTCAGGGCCTTCGTTGGAGTCACTTGCTTGTTCGACATCCAAGTTCTATGTTATGTCTGCAAACCCTTGCTCACTAAGGGCACATGCATGGTCACCTGTTGTCACAATGACCAAATATACGATCCAACTTTTCTTCCAGCTCAGAGTCAATACTATTGAATTCGAATTTTTTTTTGTAGTCAGCACCACCAACTTCGCACCAAACAGCCTTTTCAACAACACACAACACCACCTCCGTACCACATACCACACCACACCACCATCCTACGAGAAATTATTCAGTCCAGAAATCACACGCAGACTCGCATGCAGTCTCCAATTAAAAACCAGCATGTGGAATTGCGGGGCCCAACACCAAAATAATGAAAATAATAGCTTTTTGCTGCGCGGCCAGGCCCGAGCCCTGCCCAAGCATCCAAAAAGTGTCTTTTTGTCATTTTCAGATCTCGTCAATTCGCATAGAGTATTCTTTTTTCTCATTTTGGATCACGCCAAATTGGGAAAAGCCTAGTTCGACTCATTCTGGTTTAAGATTTAAGAATTTTTGTCATTTGCTTTCTTTTTGCATTTGTGTTCGTATTCAACAGCTAGGGTTAAGGGACCCGATGGAATTCTCTTTCGACCAGGAAATGTTGATGAAATCTCAAAATAATTGCGAGAATGATGCTAATGAGGTGAGCTTATTAGTTACGGCTGGAAGTATTCGACAGATGAGCTTATTACTCTGTATTTGCTTGTGTTATTCTTGTCGTCCTATTGATAGTTTTGTTGTGTTATTCTGGTTTTATTACTATATTATTTGTTTGTAACATTACCGTTATGTTGGAGGGGGGACGTGGTGTTAGTTAGGTATTATCATGGCGTTATAGTTGTAGTATTGGTTCTAATTACCCGATTTTGTTGGAGTTTTAAGTTGGCTTTTAATGGTATTATCCTTGTGGTATTGTGGTGTTTTTTGTCTATATTTTTGGTTTATAAAGGTAATTGGGTGTTATTTAGGTTTTATCATGAGGTTATACTAGTGTTATTGGATATAATTAATGGTTTTATTGGAGTGTTATTTTGTCATTATAAATAGTGTTATTTGGGTGTTATTATGGTGATATTATGGTTTTAGTTATGTATTATTGGCTTTGAACAATACATTTGTGTTGGAGCGGGGAATTGGTGATATGTAGGTATTTTCATAGTTTTATACTAAGTCTTATTGGATCTATTGATTGGTTTTGTTAGAGCGTTATTTTTGTCATTCCAATGGTGGTATGTTAAAATTTGTAGTTCCCCGAGCCTGTAAGTGTGTGCATTGATTCAATTGCGGAGAGCTTGCTTCGTGTAGTTGTCCATAATGAGAAGGAAGCCTATGAAAAATATTGTGCATATGCACATCAAATTGGATTTACTGTGCAAAATGACCACATTGGTTTTCTCACGATCCTTCTGAGTAAGACCTCTGGAGGGAGGCTGTCAGCGGGAAGAAGAAGGTCAGGATCTACGGGTCGAGTTCCCAGACACTGTCCTATGATGTCTTTCCGACCTCTAATACATATTGTGCATCCAATTCCACTTCACTGGAGGAGGAGATGTGTCGGCATGTTGTTGTTGAGGTTGTTGCGCTAGCGTCGCTGAGATCAAAGATGAGAGCAGAGATGGAAGTAGTGTTGTGTTTAGATCTGTAGAAAGGGAAGTAGTCAGTGCAGGACGATGGTGGGGATCATGATGATGTGGATTGAACATAAGATGATGAGGAGGATGAGTTGGGGGATTTTTTTGTTTGGTTATGTATTGAACAATTTATTATTAGCAAACATTAGTTTGATTGTGAAGTTGTACATTTCGTTTGTTTTAATTCAACTATTTTTCTTTTATTTATGTGTATGATTTATGTGTTAATTAGTTTTGTTACAGTGTTATGCTTTGTTTTGAGTGATCTGTTACTATTGTAGGTGTGTATATTCTAGTGTTGAAAGAGAGCTTCTTGTTTTTTTTTTTTTTGTGATGGTACAAGTTTTCGAAGGCTTATCAATAATTTTATGATGGTTTATTAAACAAGCGATGGTTTTCCGACGACCTATTGAACAAGCGACATATGGACAAAGTTTTGCACTTTTGCTACAAACAAATTCATCGGTAAATTCCCATGGTTAACTACTATTTGGCGATAGTTTATCGACCGAACCACGACACTTATCTAACAGAACAACGACACTTTTTCTACTGACATTTTCGTTAGTTATATAATTGAAGGTCAAGCTATGGTTAAATATGACATGTTTTTGAATCAATAGGGATGCTTATGGTATGTAGCTTAACCGTCGGTTATTTTAAACCGTAATTTAATTATCGACAAGCCTTTTTGCTACATCAACTTTGTTGTAACTAAACCGGTGGTAAATATATTACCAACGGTTTATTTGTTATTACCTACAACATTTGACAATTGATAATAAGCTAAATTCTTGTAGTGATTCTTTCTGTCATTGCTTACCATACCCGACCATAACCTTCATTGTTTCCCCCATTTCCCACTTATTCCAAACTCTAAATTTCATATCCTTCATAATATATATATATATTAAAATAAAACTTCATAAAAAAAACATCAAACTTTTTTAAGAAAAATTTGAAACACAAATTTCTTTTTAAATAAAACTTGAACATAACTTTTCAAAATAATTAAATCTTAAAACAATTTTTTATATAAAAATCTAAAAAATGTTTTAAAGAAATAAAAATTGAATAAAACTAAACAAAGTAAAACCTAAATGAAGATTTTTCAAAACAAAATATAAATACTTTTCAAAACCTAAATAAAACCTTCCTTAACAAAACCTAAAAATGTCATTTTCAAAAAGTAAACCTAATCATTTCCTAAACAAACCAAAGCAAAAATCCTTTCAAAATAGAACTTAAATGAGATATTTCCAAAACCAAAACTTAAACAAGATCCCTTGCAGAACAAGAATAAAATTTTGTAAATTTTAACTCAAACTTTAAAATAAGATCTTCAGACAGGTTTTTTCCAAAATAAATGAATAAATAAATGAACAAAGATTAAATAAAAACTTTTCAATCCTAAAGATAACCTCCTTCAAATTAAGTTAAAAACTCTTCAAAATAAAATAATCTAAAAACTATATCCTACTCAAGCTTAAATTAAATTAAGCCCATCTTTTCAAATGTATAGGTCTCAATACAAAACTATGTTAATATGCAAATCGTCGTGCTAAATGATTGTAAGGCTTATACATGTTTTATATGTCTAGCTTGTGAATGAGCTTGTTTTTCGCTCGAGAACATGTGATTTATAAGGCTTCAATTCTAAACATATAAGTATTGAGGGAGTTACATACTTATATGCTTTTCAATTAATTAATTTTCATGCTTAAATAATATATTTTGTGCGGTAAAGCATTTTATAAAACTACTTTTCTTTTTCATGTGTGTAATATATACATATATATATATATATATATATATATATATATCCTTAAAAGTTAAACATGAAATAAATTTTTGAAATGTAGATATGAATTTCAACATAAAAATAATGAAGAGCATCAGCACTTAAGATAGAAAATAAATTACATGCTTGAACTTAGAAGGACCCTAATTTTCACTATAATCGTCAAACTAAGAATTTAAAATTTTGAATTAAATATTATACTTCAAAAATAATTTAAAATTCACTAACTTTAATCATGCAAACCAAATCATGGCAGAAAAATCTTGAAACCATATGTTATCCAACTTAGAAACTAAATTGAGATCTATGGTGGATGCTCAATAAAAAACCCCATCGGTGATCATTAGTAAAGAAAAAGAAAAACATATTTATAATTGCAATTAGGAGTGCCATGAATGTTATTTCACCAATACACTTAAAAGAACTAATCTTAGGGCTAAGCCTCACCCTAAACCCCTTCATACACATGAAATCCCTCACCCATCCTACTATTTGTAGGGGACTAGTCTTCCTTAAGATAGGAGGCAGAAATTTAGTGTGATGTCCTACTTATAGAATTTACTTAGATTTTATTAGTCTAAATATTTGTTTTTTTGATTTAAAAATTTCACATCATGACAAGGAGAACAACTATGTATTCAAGCATTAGAATATAACAATTAAGCTTCCATAAGTAAGACACCTACCACTATATACAACATAAGCCATCTTTTGATATTAAACCCAAACCTACACTTGAAAAGAATGCTATACTAAAATTCTATCATGATTACATCTAACTGTAGGACAAATAGAGTTAGACTTGACACCCTTAGAAAAACTTTTACTTGACCTCTACCTTGATTTCATATTAGGAAAGTAATATGCGATTTAAAGCGTCACATTTCTTTTGTTGTCCTCCCATTTTTAGCATATGTTAGTGACATTATCTTTGATGACATACCTTATCAGATGCCTATTTAGAGACGTAATGAGGTTGGTATTTTAATTGATATATGTTTTTTACTCACCCATTTATATTGAGGTTGAACATTTAGTGGAGAATATGAAGGATAACATTGAGTTCCTTGTCATTAATTTTGCAATTCATCAATGGCTAAAGGTGTTGTAATGCAGGAGGTAATAGAAATTTTTGTATTTTCCACAACTTATGTACAAATAATGTAGAGAAAGAAGCTAAAAAGTGGTAACTCAGCTTACATTATTGTGTTTAGAAATGATGCAAAAGTTGATAAAACATTAGAAAAAAATAAATTTTTTGTAGTATTTACATAAATTGATAATTGAGTTCTCTATGTCTTTAAAGACAAATCTTCTTGAAGTGAAACTTGATTGTATGTCATTCCATAAAAATTAAATGTGTTTTGACATTTTTTAAAATAATGTATATCCATAAATCCATAGTTAAAGCAAGAAAATATTTAATTATTCAATTGTATCTAGAAATTAAAATTCATTTAATTTTGTTATAACTAATAATTTAATTTTATAAATGATGTAATTTTCTTCTCTTTTTATTTTATTATTTATTCAATTTTGTAAATGATGTACATTTTATTTATAGTCATATAACTATTTTCATTTTAATTTAATGTGCCAAACTTAGGTTTACTTTGTTAAAGTCATTAAAATTGTACTATACTAGATGAAATTTATATTTTGTTATGTTATAAATGCCATAGTTATGTTCTATTATCTCATGGTTATATTCAATTACTGTAATTCCAATCTAATACATTCAACTTATAGTATGCTTTGCTATAGATAGCTAAATGTACCAAAGTTATAATTTGACTTGTTATAGTTGGTTGGAATCACACTTAAATCTTGTCTAAATACTATTTCAATCATATTCAAAACCTATTTGAATCTTATTTAAAACATTTACCAATCCCATTTGAACTTTATTCAAATCATCAACAACTAAGTTGGAACCTTACTGAAAATTTCTTTTGAGCATGTTCAAGCTTTCACTCTATCTTGTTAGAATTTATTTGAAATCTACTTCAAACTTTCAAAATATGGCCATTATGAATCATATAAATAAATAAATAAATATTATGCATATTCTATGATGTATTATTTAATTATAAGTTATGTTGCATTGCATAGTAAATAGTTCAAAAATAAATATTATTTATTGACAATTAAATTGAGCAAAATGAATTACTTGCTATACAAATAATTAAACACCATCTATTCAGTTCAATATATATAAAATGTTTAAAATTCATTATAAAAGATAATACAAGTTGCCCATTCTATCCAATATAAGCCATGCAAGTATGTCATGGTGACAGCACGGCTAGCAATAATAAGTCATAAACGACAGGTGGATTGGATTTGTTCAGCATAGGCCTGTGTGGCAAGTAGAGAGCGACGCGTCTGAGTAATAGCCGTGAAGCCGGACTTTAAAAATAAAAGGGAGAAATTGAAGGTCATTATCATCCTTTCCCCTTGAAAAAAGGGGGGGTAGAACCGCACGTGCGTGAGGACAAGGCGGGAATTAATTAGATTAGCGCAAGGGGGACCGCGGGCAAACGAGCAAAGCGACAGCGCGACGCTGTGCGTGTCGGCAGCGACTGCCGGCCGGTCGCGGATTTGGGCCGATAGTTCGAATCTCGAATACGAAATTCAAATTGAATGTAAAATAAGTAAAAAAGCTAAAATTGAAAATTATAACTTAAACTGTTGAAAATAACACTTACGTCAATATTATATGTACATAAAAATTATGCCGGCACGGATTACAAAGAGATCTAATGGTTCATTAGAGAGGAAGTACAACAATGCCCATTTATTTGATCGGACGTAGCCTTTCAAGAGAATGTTGAAAGACCACTGGGCTAGAAGAAGAACAAAAAGAACATCTAAACAATCAAAGTCCAACAAATCGACTTAAAACAAAACATATAAGTATGTAAACTAACCATGAAAAAATGTCGACCGAAGGTATCGAACTACCTTCTGGTAGATCCAACCTTAGGAAAAAATTTAGTTTCCAATATCACCAGCTATCCCATAGATGCTCCTGACACTCCTCATCAGGGGTAGAATTGGCGATGCAAGAAAGTTTCATAATCAACCCACAGGTCCTCCTGGTCAAGGAATGAGCTACTTATCGGGTTACGATCATTCACCCTCTACTCAGTCGTGTAGTTCATTCCACCGACAGGAGGGATTTAGGGTCGACAACCATGCTAGATCAACCAATCGATAAAGTTTTGTCGATCGAATCAGATATGCCGACCCGAAGCCACTTGAGATCAACCAACTAGTTGCACCGACTCAGTTTAGCCTATCAAAGGGATCATACCAGTTTGAGGCCAAACAAGCTTAGTCAACCGAGATAGAGAACAACTAAATAATGGGCTCATATATGAAAAATACTTAGAATATATTATACAACCCACATTCAAGCAGGACAAAAATGTAATATCACTATATTGTATCATCTCCCTTATAAATATGAGGATCATTTTAAGAGTTAGATAAGACAACTTTTTATGCATTATTGTTTACTCATCTATCTTTCTCTCTCGCTCTCTCTCTACTCTATTTCTTGGGACTAATTCACAAACAAATTAGGATTCAACATCCTAAAAGGTACAATGAGGATGAATTACATAGACAAGAAGAGAGCAACACACGAAGAAAAAACCCATAATAAAGACACTTAGTTAATGGAGTGCACAAGAGAGTTCATGAACCAACGGATCTAAGAGATGAATGATCAAATGTTATATATCATCAAACATGAACTGTCCCGGGGAAGGGAAAAACATCCCCGATATGAAGGGTCAACCCCTAACAGTTAAAGAGCCCCTTTATCTTTGGTTAAAGAAGGAGAATCCCATTATTTTGACAGTGTTGGGTTGAAACCGAATGGAAGATATCTTTCAGTCTTACGGAGGCATCTCGACAGCCAAAAACTGTGCTCTCTCTATAAATCTCTAAAGTTAAGCCCCTAGATAAGTTCAAGATCCCATCATAGAATAGTAAACTAAACTCCATTAGTCAACCTTAAGAGAGAGACAACAATAGAAAAAAATTAGAAAAAAAATCCGATTGAAAACTTAAACTTAGACAATTTCAGATTTTCATAGATGACCGATAAGGAGAAAACAAACTCAAACATAGAAAACCCTTGATATTCACAAATGACTAGCAAACCAGGAATAAAAAAAAAATTATAATTTAAATATCAAATAAAAAAATTTAAAATTCACCAACTTAAATCATGTAAACCACCACTAAGTAGATCAATATTGAAACCCAATGTTAGTCAATTTAGAAATAAAACTTAGGATCACACACACCCTAGAATAATTGAATTTAAAAGCCTAGAATAGTTTACTAAGTACCTAATAGATAATATTAAGGACTAGGACATATCAAACATATAACCTTACCCCCTTAGATTATGTAGGTGAGCTAAGATGAAGTAACCCATAATTACTGACAAATGTCTCTCAAACCACCTAAAAGAAAAAATACTTACATTAACCATCATTAAGGTTTTGGTTAATAGTCATATGATCCTAATGCATCTGGGACGTTGGTAGCCATTTAATTATTTCAAAATTTAGGTTAGTTCACCATTTAGACTCCAGTGTAGCTTATTTTTGGGTTATGCCTTCACCTCTACTTAGAAATCTTTCCGACCTATTCTACCCCTTAATCTAGGATTCAACCTCAACTCCAATTTTAATCAAACTCTAATAACCTTTGAAAATTAAAATGAACCCTCAAAAATCCAATTATAATAAAGTCAAATCAAACTTCTAAATGAAATTAAATCCAACAAACTCAAATTTTCAGCTCAAGTGAATCAATAATTATCAATTTCAATCCTTAGGAGAGGCCTTCTTCCCTAAGTGGGCTAATCTTTCTTCTGTGCCTTTTCATGATAAAATGTTATTAGATTGTAAGTCTAAACCCTTTTAATTCCACTCAAATCCTTTCAAACCCCGAGTCTATCAATCTAAGTCACAAAACATCAATCTTACAGACCCTTGTAGTACAATTATGCATGTAATAAGCCAATAATCTAATCGAGTGTATTATTAGGAGCCACAACTTATGAGTTCTAATTAATTAATAGAGCTTCCTATCGTAGGGGTACCAAATCTCAAAATAAAATAAACCCTAACATACACCTGTAAGAGAGGTGGAAAACCCTTGTTATGTAGACCCATAAATCATAGAAATTTTACTAATCCTAGTGATTAGATCCATTCTTAGGTAGTAATTCAATTCCTCGGGGTAGTATATTATGGTACGAACAACACATCTGATCATTTAGATATAAATCTTTCAATAACTTTTGTGTATACAATAAAAAACCTCACCACCAACTAATAACTCTAAACTCTACTATCAATAGAGTTTTAAAATAATCAAAAAACCATAATGCAAAGAAATCAAAATCACACTAATAAATAAAAAAAATTGCATAGTTTGATGGTTTTCATTTTCCAAAAAAAAAAAAAAAACAAAATGACAACACATACGCACTTGCATATGCTAGGGATAAGACATCTATATAATAAGGAAGATCTTGGATCATCTCTAATGAAATAAACTATTTGGCAAAACCAACCAACTAAATCATAGAGAGGGTGAAGATACCTCAAAGATCAGAGAAAACATAACAAAAATAGAGAAGATACGAAGATGCAAACCTCTCTTAGGATCCCTAACCTTCCCATACAAAGGAGAGTTGAGAGAAAGGGCTTTGAGATAGAAGCAGAAGAGGAGATACATAGAGTGATGAAGGGTAAAATGATAAACCAAAATGCAGAACACAAACTTTAAGTTGTGTCAAGAGAAAATGATTTTTATTATATCATGACGCACCACATTAAATGGGATGTGAGAGGAACATGTAAAAAAATCAATAGAAATGCAGTTCACAGACCCCACTGTTGCCTCAACACTGAACAAAATGGATAGTTGCCCAGAATATGATAGTTTTCCTAGTTCATATATTTTTATTATGTTGTATAAAGACAAATGCAATATTCTATATAAAACTGTAACCCCATTCTCACTATGAGAATGGGTCTAGACGGTAGCTACGACCCGTCTGTCTTTTCAGTAATCAACTACGACCTTTATGACCAACTAACACAGTTGTAGTCACCAGCTACGACCTATGTGCCAACTGAAGAAACTGTAGCTACCGACTATGACCTATGTGACCAACTACGTCCTTTATGACTATTTGTTATTTTAGCTTCCAACTTTGACCTCTATGGCAAGTTAATGTTATTGTAACTACTAACTATGACCTATGTGACTAACCGGCCTATGTGGCTAACTATTACTATAGCTTCTAGTTGTGATCTTCATGGTCAACGAACGCTACTACAGCTACTAACAATGACTTATGTGACCAACTATAGCCTATATCACTAATTGCTATTGCATCTTCCAACTATAGCCTCTATGTCCAACTTACACTACTGCAACCATCAACTATGGACTGTATTTAACTACTATTGTAGCTTTTAACTGAAACCTTTTTGATGAACTAACATTATTGACACTACCAACTATGACCTATATGACCAACTATGGTCAATGTGGATAACTACTACTATTACTACAAAATATGGACTATAAACCCAAATACAACTGAAGTGGCTAACTACTATTGTAGCTATCAATTATGGCTGATATGACCTACTACAATTAATGTGGGCAATTACTACTGCAACTTTCCACCATAACCTCTTTGACCAATTGCCTCTTACAGTTACCAACTAAGACCTATGTGGTTAGTTACTACTATAACTTCCTAATATAAAATATATGGTCAACCACCGCTCTTATGGCTACCAAATATGACATATATGGCCAGTTATTATTGTAACTTTTCACTACGACCTCTATTTCCTACTAACGCTCCTACAACTACGAACTAGTGCTTATGTGGTCATCTACTACTATAAATTCCAACTTTAACCTCTGTGATCAACTAATGTTATTACATCCACCACTTACAACTATTATGACCAACTGATGCTATTGAAACCACTAATTATGGTCTCTATGGCCAAATACTCTATGTGTAGCAACTAATTATGACATCTTTGGTGAACTAGAATTATTTAAATCACCAACTATAGCCTATGAAGCTAATTAATGGATATTTTAGTCTCCAACTATGACCTATTTGGCCAACTAACGCTACTGCAACCACCAACTATGGTCTTTGTTGCCACTGATGCCATTATAATCACCAACGACGACCTATACAACCAACTAATGATATTGTAGTCTCCAACTATGATTTTTGTGGTGAACGAACACTATTGCAGTCATAAACTGTGACCTATGTGGCTAACTGATGATATTAAAGTTACAAGCTAAAGCCTCCGCGACCAACTTATCATATTGCAGTCATCAGCTATGATATATGTGACCTACTAACAATATTACAGTCACCAACTATGACATATATGATCAACTAACGATATTATAATCGTCAACTACAACCTCATTATCTAGTTATTGTTATTATAGCCACCATCTATGATGGTTGCGATTATTGTATTATATTCATTATAGCCCAATTACGACTCTTATAGTTGAACTACAATTATAAAAGTATAATATCAACATTCCAATTTCATCGACTTTAATTCAAGATAAGAGTGAACATGTGCACTCACAAACACAAGTTGGATTACTTTAACTGGGCCAGACATCATAATTTTTCTCATTACTGGATTTTCTGTCATAAAAATCTTGGAGTCTCCTCCTAATTTTTTATTATTTCGCGCAAAACTAAGATATTAAATTATCACTCTGTCATTGAGTCTTTTCTGACACGCAACAAAACTTAACATTATGTTTTAAAAATAATAAAATTAATTCATTTTCATTTTTAAAGTTAATATAATTAACAATAATTATAATTTTAAAATTCTTTTAAAAAAATTCATAAAGAAAATAACATATTTTCTGAAAATATATTTTCTAACAATTTTTAAAATCATTAATGTGAATCTAGACTTGTTCGACTCTAAACTTTGGTTTTACTTAAACATTACATATATAATTCATGATGTTGAAGTAAAAAACAAAAACAACTAAATTTTTTTTTAAGATTGCGAAAAATTATTAAAAAAAAGTATAATTTAGTAAATAAATCATATATATTTTAATATAATTAGTCATGCCCTAAATATCTTACTGATTATCTTCCGTTTTAGCTATAATAACCCAAGGAGCAATATATAATAATATGGATTAGTCATATCAAGCAAGGAATCTTTGAAATTATGCGAATATGTGGGGGCCATTATGCTGGTGGTTAGGCTAACCAAAAGATTTAAGATCCCTTTCCATTGTCCCCACTAAGATATGACATTATATGACAATCTAGTTCTTTTTTTATTTTTTATTTTCCAGGATGGGGCGTACCTGTTGCGTTAGTAATGATTACATCAGGAGTCTTGATGCAGTTTTGCATCAGGACTTCAATCAGGATCTGTCACATGTACACGTGGTAGGTCCTGATTGAAATTCTGATGCAAAATTACATCCGAACTCCTGATGCAATAATTTCTCTCACTTGAGAGTATGCAAAGTTAAGAATTTCACGACAACTTTCTAGTTCAGCCTTGCTGGCTAATATCTGTAATCTATAGCCTCCACACCCACCACTGCCATCGAAAACGGTAAAAATCAAGCAATGTGGTGTGTTACATGAAAATAAAAATATATAATATTTAAGATATAAATATGTTTCAATTTAGTATCAAAATGTAATTTAAATATTACAAAACCAGAAATAGAAAATTATATATGTAACGGGATCCCAAAAATTCCCTTTGTGCCTGTTTGGGGTGAATATTATTATTATTATTATTATTTAAATTTATCATTGTTTAGTGTATCTTTATATATTTTAATTTTTTTATCTTTAAAAATAAACCTACTTATTCTTAAAAATATTTAAAATTTATTAAAATTATTTAAAATGTTTTTAATATGACAAACATATTTTTTCTTATCATAGATAAAATAAAATATACTAAAAGTATCAAATGAAAAAAAGTAATTCCAAATTGCCAATTAATTCAAAAGCCATTGAGTTCTTACCTATTGCGAGAAATAGGGCCGTAAACGAGCCGAGCTTGAGCGAGCTCAGGCTTGACTCGTGTTCGGCTTGTTCGAAATAGCACGTGTTCGAAATATGCTCGTGTTCGAAATTGGCTTATGAACAGTGTGTTCGTGTTCGACTCGTTTACTTATCGAATGAGCCGAACACGAGCTACTTAACGAGCCGAACACGAGCTGTTCGCGAACAACGAGCTTTTTGGACAGCCTTTGCGAGAAATGATATATGAGACCTTTAAATAAGCAAAAAGTTGTTCAAGAAAAAACAAATCAACCAATTCACATTTTTATATAAACCCAACTATATTTTAATGGCGTTTACATACATACTATGAATTCAATAATAGAGGTATAAATAAGTCGAGTTATCTCAATTTAAGTTTGAGCTTAATTAATTAATCGAGTAATCGAGTTCGAGCTCGAATTCGTGCTCCAGACTACAAATTCGAGCCCATGTGACTTATTTATTATGAAAGAGAGAAGGTAAAACTAATTTAAATTAATGTTATAATAAAATGACATATAATTAGCATTTATACGACAAATAATAATAAATCACTTATTATAAAATATAAAATGTAATCATTTTAGTATTTTAACAATTTAAAGATAAATTCTTATAATTTAATATAGTTTGAGTGTATTTCATCTTAATATTTTTTAAACGTGCTGACGCACGAACTAACGAGTTGAGTTCGGTCTAGGTTAAGTTGGCTTGTTAGCTGATAAGCTCCCGAGAGGAAAGCTACTTTGCACCACTGATAGTCATTTAAATAGAAAACGAAACGAAGTCTTTGTCATTGTCAGTCAACTAATTAGGGCGAAGAGCCTCTGTTGAGAATCTACAAATCGGAGTGGAGAGCATGCGATGAAAAAAAAAGGACGGTCTCCCATGCTCCCATGCAATTCTTTCAATTCCGAAAAGAATTCAAGTATCTTACCCTCCTTCATTGGAGCTCAACTTACGAGCCACTTAATTATACAGGCGAGCCCAATTTGACTCACAAGCCGCTTTGACTCACTTGCACCCCTAGTATTTATAAATCTAAACCTATTTTCTTATATTCACAATAGCACTCAAATCTTTAATATCATATCAAAAAATATTACCATCTACAATTTCTTAAAATTAAAATATAATCAAAATATTATAAATGTAAATATCAATCTTCACGTATTAAAAATGCAACTATATATGACTTATGTAGCATGTGTATAATTTTTTCCAAAATTCTTAAGATAAAATTCTTAAATAAATTATATATAACATATCCATGAAACCCATCAATCCAAAAGAGCTCATTAGCTGGATGCAATTCACCAGAATAAAAAAAAAAAGATAAAGAAAAATTGCTATTTAACTTATGGTACGTTTGGGGCAGCTTGTGCGTTTCAGGATAAACAACCTATCCTAAAACGTGGCCCATAGGTGGACCGCAGAGTTCGACCCGCAGACTGCGTTTAGTGTAAAAATGGAACCGCATTTTTGAATAAGCGGGCAAAACACGCGAACCAAACAGTACCACAGTGTTTTCAAAAACGCCCCTACACTTATAAACTGTCCCAAACGGCCCCCTAGTATTCTAAAGCTATCCTAAACCTAAAAAGTAATTAATCCAGTGGAGACTGAGGGACCGCCAATAAGCGATTCCATGTCCTTTCTTCCAAGGAAAAGCTAACGGAAATGTTCAATAAAAGTGGCCTAGCCCTACTAGGAATTTAGGAACGCCCAAGCAAACTTCATTTTTGGATGGCAGATGCGGCCACAGCGGATGGGCAAATGAAGATTTTTATGCCATACCAAAAACCATCTGTTTCAGGTGCCGTGGGCTTTAGCTTTACTCGTGGGGACTTAAAGAAGGAAATAAAGAATAGGAACGATTATTGATAGCGAGCAAGTAGGTTTGGATTCCTAAAGCCTTGTGCCACTATGAAAAGCAATGTTGGCATGAATGGGACACCTCAAAAATATCAATTATATTTCATTAGATGTATTCTTAAATGTTGTCTCCGGAGAGAAAGAAAATATTAGGACAAGAGTCCAATAGTGGGGCGTCATGTGTCAAATGATCCTCATAAATTTTAACACTGATTAATCCCAGTGTGTTGTGGTGGGTCCGCTTATCACGTGTCGCCCAACTATTAAACTCCAAACACAAATTACGTCAGAAGTATGGATGTAATATTTGCTCCTCCAGAGGAGTTACTAATTGAGTTATATTATTTCTTCTCTTATTTCTTTTTGTACTGTTGACAGAAGAAAAATGAAAAGACAAAGAAAATAAAACAAAGAAATTGGTCGGAGAAAATCTACTTGGTAAGACCCAAATACAAGTGCTTCCGAAATCATGATTGGGCAATCCTGGCTTACCTATGACTCCCTATTTTATAGGTTGAGATTGGTTGGAGATAATCTACTTGGTAAGCCATTTTTCTCATTTCCATGTCTCCATCCAATCCTAATGTAACTAGAAAACCAAAAATATTGTGGATCATCACAGCATAGATGTCCCTCACACAAGAAGTTATAATTTTGCATGTTGTGTGCTCCTATTAATTTTTTCCTTGCAATAAATAAAAAAATTAAAATTTTCCAATCAGCCAAAAAATAAATAAATATATTTAACTCAATTTCTACAAAACAAAATAAGTAAGAAAATAAATGATTTCAATTCAATTCCCTTTACCATTTTCATTTATTTCTATTTCCATACTTTGCACTCAATTTTTTTTCATATGTAGATAGTTTGCACTAATTGTTGCTTCAACGAAGTTGTAGATGAGCATATCTTACATGTATAAAATTTAAGTAAGAAAACAATTGATTTAATGCGATCGATATAAAGCTCAATATAAATTCCAGATAATTTTCAAGTAAGGATCATTCTTTGAATCCTTGAAAATAATTTGATTTAATTTTCATTAGAGTTAAAATTATTAAATGAACCAAGTTATACACTGCAAGCATTTGATAATATGATCATATCGTTATAAGGCTTTAAATGTGGATTAAAAACTGACCGATTGAGATCTAAATGAATCACATATAACTCACAATTGGTATAATTTGATTAATGTAAAGTTGCTCAAAGCCTTAAGTAAATGAGAATTATATTTTAGAAAATTACCTAAAGATTTTATCTTATCAATCCTCTTATTCAGTAGTTGACAAATTCACACAAAGTGAAAAATCTCTTTCAAATCTAAACAAGGGCTAGAATATTAGATCTTGTTAATGAGAATTATTCTAAACAACGGCTAGAATATTAGATCTTGTTAACTCTAGAGTGAATAGAAACTTTAAATTCTCTTTAATATGCATCACATATATATTTTAGCCATCTTAAGCCAATTCTAAATGCCAATAAATTGAAAAAAAAAAAAAGGAATTTTTCAGTTTTATTGTTGCTTTATCTAACTCGTCAGCAAAAAATTGGGAGATATAAAAAAGTTCACATTATAAAATGATATTATATTTTATGAAAGCAACAATTTTTCCCTCATTTATCTAGGGTGAATATGGTTATTGCCTCAATTATCAACGAAAGTAACAGTTTTTACCTTATTTGCCTTAAGATATTCATAGCAAAATCTCTACTTCAATTTAAAATTCAGACTCTCATCAACTTGTCTCCAACCTTATGTTCATCTGGAAGTTTGCCAAAAATTATTTTCTACAAAAGCATATTGATTTGGCAAAGCAGTAGTATGTTGACCAGCTTAAGAATGTAATTTTCATATTTTATTTATTAATTTTAAGTATTATATTTTGGAATTTTATAGTGATACATCTAGTAAATTTATATTTGTTTTATGTCAAGCTAGCAATAGATGATCAATTTTAATGTTAAGTACAAGTATTTTAATAATTGGCTTGTTAATTTAATACCCATTCTATTTATGCATCATTTAATGCAAGATTTAACACAATATACTCAGTATATGCAATATAAGGCATACAATGTTTTTGCTTATAAATTTTGGATATCATACATTGAATTCAATGGCAGGCTTATCCTTCTACCAACATACGCATGAGTTTGTAAAATGAGATATATCAATAATTTTGTAATGATAAGATGGAGTCTGGTCAGCTTTTATATAACCATTGGCTATATGAAAAACACATCAAAAAGGTTCTATTGAATAATTGAATTCAAAGAACCATTAGTTATACCAAAATCATATGAATATGCTAAGACTAGTGCGTAAAACACACTAAATGTATCATATAAGTGCTTCATAAGATCAAGCTATTGGAAAAATGGGAAACATGGCAATACCACACAAACCTTCCTTGGCCTCAATATTTCTTTGCATCCTCATATAACCCTCCTCTCCCCAATGCTTCCCCCATGAGTTCTTCACCAGCCAGTAACTGGTTCCATCATAATCCGTCCCGTATCCTACCACCGTCACAGCGTGATTTAAGTGGGTCCCACAAACCCCCATGAATACACCTCCAGAGTAAAACGCGAAATCCATACCACTTGCATCGATCAAAACTGACACGGGTTGGTTTGCCGCCGCTTTCATCAGCGACAACTCACTGTTGGATGGAACAGACTCGTAGCCTCTAATGGTAGCTGCAGCGTTATAAGTTGCAGCCTTCTCCTTGTCACAGGTTCCGTCAACTGCTGCATAGGGATAGTTAGTATCCATTGTGATGCCACCATTTTTTACGATGAATGAGAAGGCGCCATTTGTCGTGCCTCCTCTGCATCCATGATCACGCCCGTTAACATCGCAGTCAATCAGCTCCTGTTCTGAGAGAGAAATCAGGTTGCCGGTTTTGATTTTGTTGATTCCCTCCGTGGCTGCTACGGCTGAAAATGCCCAACAGGAACCTGAATACATATTATACATATATTAATGTTGTGCCAAATTATGGGCATGATCAACTTTTTTTTACCAATGTAAATGTAGGAGAGGCAATGACAACGAAGGATAAAATGATATTTTTGGCAAAACTGATATCTCAATATGGGATAAAAGATCAAATTGCCCTCCTCGATCCTACTTGATTTGAGCCGGGCCCTCAAACAAAATCAATTTTGAATTTTGTACATACCACAAGATTCCTGAGATTTGATGGGCGTGACAGCATCTAGCCTCCTCCAGTCCATTTCATCCGGGACATCCGTCACGTTGCCATAACGAAAAGTTTCATAGTTTCTCCTAAGCGACCGCTCAAGGTAGGCATTTAGTGTAGAACCAAACTCTTCGTTGGTGAGATCCGCGAACCGGTTCACTGCAAGCCTGTACTTGCGGTCCGGCTTGGCATTCGCTGACTCAATGTACTCAACGTTGGCCTTGAAGATACTGAACCGGCGCGCCTTCTCGGCGGCGCTTCTGTAGACGCGTTTGTGCTGAGTGATCCACTGTTCGTATCGAGCTTCCATTGTAAGATCGATCGTGCGAGAGTTGGCAAGCTGGCAAGTCATGTTCAAGAGGACGAGAAAGATTATTGCAGGCAGAATGGGGCAGGATGGAAGTCTTCCTGTACGCATTGTTTTCATGGCTTCTTTCTTTCGGTTGATTCCTGTCGGATGGATTCACTAAAGTTTAGTTATATGAGGTTTTATTACTATATATGTACATCCTAAACTTAGTTTTTGCTTAATTAAAGCCAACGGTAAGTTGTGCTCGGACTCATACAGCAAATATATATGTATACACATTCTCGGACGTATACAGGTAGGTCTGTCAAAAAAGCTCGTTGTTCTCGAACAGTTCGTGTTCGGCTCGTTCGTTAGGTATACAAGCTAAAAACAAACAAGTTTTTAAAGCTCGAATTATAAACGAGCTGAACATGAACAACTATTTGTTCTCTCGTGTTTGGCTTGTATTAACTCGAAACAAAAAA
>NW_018164566.1:420565-424012 GCF_001263595.1 Phalaenopsis equestris
TAAGAAATGAATTTAGTATATATCACAATAATTTTTGTGGTAATGTGGTTATGTGCATTTTTTTCTATATATTTGGTTCAGGTTCTAATCTAACATCTATTTTTTTTAAATTAATTTTAACGAGCCAGTGTTGAGCCGAACATGAACTGAACACGAACAGAAATATATAAATCGAGCCAAACACGAGCCAAGCCTAAGCTCGCTCAAGCATAGCTCGTTTACATCCCTATATACAGGAAATATATATAGATATATATGCACTTTGTGCAAAAAAAAAAAAAAAATGATTCAAAACTCTGGATATAAAATTATAATACATACATAATGTAATTAAGCATTGTTTGTAAAACTACAAAGTTTTTATTTTTATTTAAGGGAACTAAAAATTTAAGTTATTTGATGCATTGTAAACCAAAAAATTGCTATTGTGTTGACCTATTTGAGGAGTAGTTTATCTTTTTCAATAAATTTGTTTAATTAATTTTAAATTATTTATTTCTTATCTAATATTAAGAAATAATTTATCTAAAGTATAAATAAGTCAACCATGAAGGACAATTAACCTTGCATTTGCTCCTAAGCTTTTTCAGGTTCTCTAAAAAGCAATATGCTTATAAACTTTCATAAAAGTCTTTAACTTTTCAAGATCTAAGTTGTTATGTTATACTAAAAATTTCTAAATGCCATTTTAGGAATTTTACCTAGATGTTTCTAGAGAGCAAGGTTCTGCAACACCATTCTTGAGTGGCACAGTACTCATGTAGAACCACAATACTAAGTTTCAGAAGGTTATAGCACAACTATGGATTGAATTTGACACAAGAAGACAGAGAACTCAACACTATAGTGTTGCCACCTAAGCATTATAATGCTGCACAAGTCCCACAATACCATGAATGCGATGAATGGGCTAAGATGTTCATTGATTTTAAATAAAAACATAAATAAATTTAATAAAATTAAAAGTGATCCCAAACAACCTCTAATCTAATAAATTTCACACTAACTTAATAATAACCAAATAATTACAAATAGTAATAAATTTTGTAACATAATTAAAACTTAAAAATAATTGACTTCAATTTACTTTTTTTACATGAGTAATTTTAAAATTTAACAGAGATTGAGACATTAAACTTAAAAAAGATTATTAATTTTTTAATTTATAAAACGTTATATAAATATTGATAAGTGAATAATTATTCTAAATAATTAATGAAAGGTATTCAAAAATATTAAATAAGGCTTAAGTAATATAGAAATCCTTAAAAAGAAAGAAAATAACATTGTAAAAAAGCTCAAAAAGCTCTCTCTCTCTCTCTCTCTCTCTCTCTCTCTCTCTCTCTCTCTCTCTCTCTCTCTCTATATATAAACACACGGATATAAAAGGAGGAACATGAGGTTGTCTAAAATTATTAAATTTGAAAGTCTTAAATTTAAAATGAGAAAATTATAATTGAACTTATGTGATATATTTGAGTCAATATTTTATGATTACTTATGAATTAATTGAATTTGAGTCAATCATACACTAAGATCACTAAGTAGTAATATAATAAAATAGTATTAATATAAGTACTAGCAACTAATAGGAGAATTATTACTAGCCAACTAAGGGTAATTGTGCTACAATGCTAGTACTTTGGCTTAATATACTTATAGAAGTATTTCTAGTACTTTGGCTTCACAATGTCTTCATTAAGCAACTGATAATACACCAATTCATTAAGGGTAATGGTACTACCTATATCAAGCAATACTTATATTAATGTTATGTTATTACAGCCATGTGTTTTGTATAGAAAAGCTTTTAGGAGAAAAAGATTGAAGACATTGTTAAGCCAAAGTACTAGCACCGTAGCACCATTACCCATGTTATGGTGCCATAATGGGAAAATTTCGAATACTATTCTTGAAAATAAGGAGGCTTGCTGATAGTGTAAAGTGCCACAATGCTATCATGTAGTGCAACAATGCTAACCTGCAAAGTGCCAAAATACAATAGTGGATTAATGTTGAAGCAAGAAGATAAAGAGCTCAGCACCATAGTGCTACCACCTAATCGAGTGTTGCAACATTGCATCAACACTACAACAATGCACCATTAGGATTGTGATATGATCACCTAATAAAGCAGTTAATTAATTTCAAGCTAAATTTTCAAGAGCTAGAATGAGAGTTAAAGCTGTTGACATTGAAGATTATGACACACTAAGAGCGGGATGAATTGATGTATTAAAAGTTTTTAACATTCAATTTTGGATAGTGATTTTAAAAATTGAATATTCTTGAACGAGTTATGATATGAAAAAAAAAATGAAATGAACATGCATAAAAATAAAGAACATAAGACTATTTTTAACTGATTCGCTCCCTGCTTACATATACTCCAGGCTAAACTCGTGTACTAGGATTCCACAGTCTAATTAAAAAAAATCTCCTTTACACCGAGTGTAGATGGAGAAACCCTCAGAACTCAAAATCACAAATAAAAAATATAAAACCTTTCATAAAACACTTCAAAAATTATAGCCAAAATTTGCAAGCACAAATTCAAATAATACAGCAAATCAAATTTAAAAGAGAATTTTATGAAATCACAAAACAATATCGATCATTGCATAAATACCTTGTTGTTTGCGAAGAAACTCGTGTATATCTCTTAAAATTGAAAGTGTTTCGAAGTATTGTGGAAATTTTTTTGTTCTTAATGAAAAATGAGCACTAGAGAAATTTCATCGAGTTTTTTTTTTCTCGAGTCTACTTTCATACAAAAAATTTTTATTTATAGATGCAGTAAAATATGCTTTTCGAATCAAAATAGAAATAATTCATATAAACATTAAACTATTCTCGACGTACATGCATGACATTTAAATTGGGTTAGGAAAGAAGTGAATTGTATAGAATCTTTATATACCCCTTAAATTTTTCTAATTGTTGATGAAATTAAAAAAAAGAGGAAATTACATAAATTTTAATTGTTGTTAATATTTCATTTAATTTAAGAAAATGGGAATGTATTAATATATATCTTTTTAAGAAATAAAAACTTTTAAACTATAGACAGATAAAAATAGACATGTTTTAGGATGGTATATTTAGAATAAATAAAAATAGATATTGTATTAAATTAATTCCCAATGGATATAGATATTGGAATGCAAAATGTACATTTAATTTTTAAAAGTCAGATTTGACAATTTGTAAATACAACAATATAAACTAAGCTTTTTTAAATAATTTGATATTCTTGTTAAATAATTTCTAATGTTCTTTTATTTAATGATTTTAAATAAGTTTTTTTAATTTGTTTTATATGTCCTTGATCTTCTTTTAATTGCTTAACATTATTATATAGTATAAAATAAATTTTTTATTAAATAAATAATTTTTTATTTGATTAAAAAATTGTAATCAAAGAACAGTGTAACATATATATATATA
>NW_018164566.1:424027-436857 GCF_001263595.1 Phalaenopsis equestris
ATCAAATAGTATAACATATATATATATATATATTATGATATAAATAAAATAGTAATTTTTAATGATTAAAAGTGATGCAATATTTTTATTAAATAACTTTTTGAGAAGCTTTAAAATAATTTAAAATGAATTTTACTAAAATTTAACAAACACAGTTAGCTAATACTAATTTATAATCCAAGCTTCCATCATATACATATCATCCTAAAGAATAAAATATTAGCCTGATCAATCTTGTATTTGTTATCATTAAACTATACAGACAAGAATCTCCCCCTTCTTTATGATAACAAATCAAAATTAGCTACTTCAAGAAAAGGTGCAAATTGACCTTAATCCATACATAATTTATTTATCCACTTTAATGCATGCTTATGAAAGAAAATAAAATAAAATAATAATCAGATAATTTAAGCTGCCAACATATTTATTAACTTTCTTTTAACGTCATAAAAAAAAGACACGAATGAGCGACAAAAACTCATATAATTTTTCTTTTCCATCATAAACTAATATCTAACATTTTTAAATTTCATATAAGTTAACAAAAATGACTTTCATCTAAGATTTTAGTAAAAACATTAGCTATTTGTAATTCAATTGAAACAAATTCAACATCAACATCATTAGCACCATCAACTCTAACAAATTGATGTCTAGTCTCAATATATATAGTTCATGATTGTTGAAATGGATTTTTATTTAAACTGATAACACTAGTATTACCACATTTGGTGGGTGTGTCTTTTAAATTAAGTCCACATTCTTATGTTGTTGTTTTATCCATAGAGCTTAAGCAACACAACATCCTACAACTTAGTATTCACCTTCAATAGTAAATAAGACAATAAAATTTTGCTTCAGCATGTGTCTTTTTTTCTCAACCTTGTAACTAGCATAATCAACAAAGGAAAAAAAAAATAAATTACATCACATAAAAGTGAGTTTTTAGGACACCACAAATTTAGCCTAGATGTGCTTATCATATTTTAAATTATATGCTTAGCAATAGTTAACGAGTTTTATGGTTGGCCTATAAAATGAACGCAAACATATACAATAAAAATAATGTAAGCCATGCTCATGATGAGATTTAAATGTGAACTAATCATTCTTCGATAATTTTTTTATCTATAAGTTCAAGTTCTAGCTTTGTAGTTTGGCTCATTGGGGTCTTATTACATTTAGATTTTTTTTCAGTATTAAACCATTCAATTAAATCATTTGCATATTTAGTTTGATGCATAAATATATCATTTAATTGTTGTTTTACAAGAAGTACCAAAATGAAGTTTAGTTCTCCCATCTGAATTATTTCAATTTCTTTACTCATTATTGATGAAAAATCATGAAAAAAAGATTCATTAGAGCTTGCAAATAAACTAGCATCTATATAAATTTTAACAATAATGATATTGATTCATATATTCTCAAAAAAGAGATTGGTGTCTACTCCACCTTATTAAAATCATTTTTTTTATCAAGAAATTACTAAGTTATCATACCAAGCTCTAGGGGCTTATTTTAATTCATATAAGGATCAAATTAATTTGAATACGAAATCTTGGTGATCAATGTTCTAAAATCCCTTAGTTTATTCTACATAGGCATCCTAATCTATAAATCCATTTAATAAAAATTTCTTACATCCATTTAAAATTTTTTAAACTTTTTTTGGAAGGCAATGCTTTGGTAGAGTTGCCATCTTGCCTAATTTTTATTTTATAACACTTTTTTTTCTAAATAACTCACTTTCTTGGATCATCGCAATGATTATGATAAAAGGAGACATTCAAAAGAGAGAAAATATAATGCAATCAAACAAAAAAAATTTAAAAAAAAGGGGAGAATTTTTATAAGATAATTTTTGTGTGATAGATCTGAGGTATATGCCCAAAAGAAATGGGGTCAAAACTTTTTGAAAATGTTTCTACAAGTAAAACCCTATAAGAATTACCCACATATTAATTATATCTTGGGGGATACTCAATAAAACTCTTGATTAAAAAGAGTCGTGTATACATTTTTTATGATAATTAGTGAATAGGAATATCAAAGGTTAATATGGTCATCTCAACTAGGATCATCCCAATGAATCAAAGCTATATTGATCCATAAGGGTAGAGGGTGGATCAGTGTATTTCGAATGAGAGACAACCTATTAGAAAATGGGGCCTCGAAAATAATTTGTTCATCTTCTAAGGGTAGAGATAGCCTATCAGCCATAAGGGTAGATGGCAACAGACACATTTAACTTCTTTGCTACATAGGTTGGGGGAGTAGATGACGTGGAATGCATGAAGCGAAATGCCTACAACTTCATTCATAGAGAAAGAAAAAAATAGAATTGAACAAGATGATATTAAATTTCTGGCACAAATGTTCATGGAGAGACAAACTGAGGACAACATGTTCGTGTGGGACTTCCAAACCGATGAGGATGGTAGATTAAAAGGCTTTTGTGGAGTGATGGGTCTTGCAGGCTTGATAACAACTGATTTTGGGATGTCGTAATTATTTATACTAGCTATTGATACATCTAAAAGATATAGTCTTTATTTTTATACCTGTTTTTGAAATATACCTGTTTTTGAAATATTGTGTTTTAATAAAAGATATTTGTGTGTTTTTCTTTCAGGTACAATCAAATTGATGAAAAATTATGAAAGGAGTGAAAAAGAATCATATTTAGAGCAAAAATGAAGGAGTGAAAATGAACTAAGACGCTTGAGCACCTAGGACGGGCGCTTACGCGTTAGTTAAATAGAGAGAGCCGCCTAAGTGTTAGATACACCGCGTTTAAACGTCAAAAGTAGTTATTTCATGATACATTGAACTTGGATGAATTTTTGAAGAGGTGTTTGAAGCAACCCTTGGTGAAAATGTGAGAAATAGTTAATGGACCCGAAAAATCATTCAACTGACTTTTGAAAGGAGGCAACTTCTTGAAGATTCATTGAATGGGGACATATTTTGAAGAGACAACAAGACACATTTTGGAAAATTATAAAAAAAGAGTTGGATTGAAGAGGAAAGCGACCGATCTATAGCCAACCACCACACGCCGCTGCCACCTCCGCCCACTTTTTTTTTTATTTTAAGTTTTGGTTTGTATTGTAAGTGAAGGAAGAGATTCAAATAAACTTCAAGACTTTGATAGAAAGGATTTTGAGATAAGTTTTTATCTTTGTGACTACATTTGGTTTTAATTTAGACTTCTTGTTTGTGTGCATGAGTTCTACTTTCAATTTCAAGTGTGGTTGTGCTTTCTCCAGAAATTCTAAGTAGTTTTCTTTATCTTCTTTCTTAAAATGATAAGTGATTAAGTATTGGATGGAAGTTGTGTGAAGTATTAGAATTTAATGTTGGAAAAAGTTGTGATGATTTAAAACCTTTTGCTTTATTTACTTTATGATTTGGCCAATTAAGATGTTAATACCTGTTGTGAGAACATGTAAGATCCGAGATGACATTGTCTCAGCCAAAAAAGGGGTGATAATCATATTTGATTTCAAGGAAGAGAATGTAGTACATGGGGTTGAGCGCAAATAAATAAAAAAATAAACTTTGAAGGGTGTAGAATTAGACGAATTTAGAGTGAAAGACTAAAGTCCCCAATTTGATTTATAGTTTTTGGTTTTGATGCAAGATGTTAGCCTCCAGGTGAATGGTGAAAAGGGAACTCTAGAGTGAGAGCTAGTATCTTCCTTACCTGACCTGGCTTCAAGACTATTAAAACTATAGATTAACCACTGTTTTTTATAACATCTAGTAAGAGTAAAAAATATTATTGATTCTATTTGACACAACACAATTAAAATACTTCCACAACAGAATTCATGATAAGGAAAAATACTTTTTATTTATATTTATATTGCATTCATCTTGCAAATATCTAGTTAAGCTAGTTAGTTGCTTACTTTATTTTAAAATATCAAATATTAAAAAATAAAGAATCGAGCTCGAACTGCTTCAGACTATAAGTTCGAGCTCGTGTGACTTATTTATTATAAAAGAGAAAACAAAATTTATTTAAACTAATATTATAATAAAATGATAAATATAATGAGAAATTTGAGGATAAATAATAATAAATCACTTATTATAAAATATAAAATGTAATTCTTTTAGCATTTTTAACAATTTAAAGATAAAAGCTTAAAATTTAATATAGTTTGAGTATGTTTTATCTTAATATTTTTTAAACGAGCCGACTCACAAGCTAACGAGTTGAGTTGGATCTAGGTTGAGTTGGCTTGTTAAATGATCAGCTCTCCGGAGGAAAGCTACTTTGCACCACTGATAAACATCTAAATAGAAACTGTCAAAGGCTTGAGGAATAAGGTCTTTGTCATTGTCAGTCAACTAAGTAGACCGAAGAACCTCTGTTGTGAATTTGCAAATATGAGTGAAGAGCATGCGACGAAAAAAAAGGATGGTGCAAAGCAGCTTTTGGCATTTTAAGGAAAAAAATCCCCTATGCAATTCTTTTCGTTCCGAAAGAATTCAAGTACCTTACCCTCTATCATTGGAGCTCAACTTATGAGCCACTTAATTATAGAGTTGAGCCTAATTTGATTCACGAGCCACTTTGACTCATTTACACTCCTAGTATTTATAAGCATGTTGTGTGCTACTATTAATTTTTTTTCTTGTAATAAATAAAAATTTTAAATTTTCCCAATCAACCAAAAAATAAATAAATAACTTTCACTCTATCTCTACTATACAAAATAAGTAATAAAATAAATGATTTCAATTAAATTCCCTTTACCATTCTCTTTATTTCTATTTCTATACTTTGCACTCAAATTTTTTTCATATGTAGTACTTTGCACTAATTGTTGCTTCATGGAAGTTAAAGATGAACATAACTTACATATATAAAATTTAAGTAAGAAAACAATTGATTTTATTTGATTATTATAAAGCTCAATATAAATTACAGATAATTTTCAAACAAGAATCATTCTTTGAATCCTTGAATATAATTTGATTTAATTTTCATTAGATTTAAAATTATAAAATAAACCAAGTTATACACTGCAAGCATTTGATAATATAATCATATCATTATAAGGCTTTAAATGTGGATTAAAAACTAACCAATTAAGATCTATCAGGGATCACAGATAACTCGCACCTGGTATAATCTAAAATTGCTTAGAGCCTTGAGTAATTGAAAATTATATTTTAGAAAATTACCTAAATATTTTATTTTACCAATCCTTTTTCTCTATAGTTGACAAATTCACACAAAAGACTTTTGACTACTTTATAGCAAAAAATTATTTATATGAAGAGCTTATCAACTGGTCAACCGGAATAGTGTATGCAAGTATGTATATCGTTCAAGTAATATATATTTGAAAATGATATTATTCCCATCACTAGAAAAAAAAAACATTTGTTACAACAATTTATTAATATTTATATCAAAGCATTTAATTTGTATTGCTCTTAAACCGTTTTCATTCTATCCCAGCAAAACCCATCGATGCGCTCTCCCCTTTGCCTTACTTTAATTAGAAAAACCTTCTTCTTTTTCTGGAAAATCCCTTTTAGCAAGAGCCTTTCCTAACACCTAGCCGACTAATTTTTCACCGCATCTACAACCGTCTGGTAGACCGATCAAATAGTATAACCTTGAACTTGCCACAAAATGGGTTTTTCCTATTTCGATCTTGGTATTCATTCAGTTGGTCTACTTTATGTGAGTTTAGAATTTGTTTTCATATCTATAGAATTTGATTTTATTTGTTTACCCTTTTTTTAGTGTTTAAGGTTTGTTTTAATCGCATGGAAATCAGATTTTTTTCAAGAAAAAATGGATTTTCATTTCAACTTTTCGCAGTTTCTACATGATCAAGGTTTATTTTCCCTCTAATTTGAGAATTGGTAGAGAGAACAAGGAAGAAGAGGGACTAGATTTTGGTACCAAGAAGAGACATAACGTTAATGTAATTTTTAGATAGATGCCTTTAAAAATAGTTCGTCTAAATTTTCAAAAAGATACACTTGGGTTTAAAGTCTAGTTCCAATTCTGTGACTTCAGCTTTGGGCTTTAAGGCTTAGTTGATCCAAACATATATGGGGGGTGTGTGTGCATTTGTTTGGCTAGTAAAGATTGTTTTGAAGGAGCTAGCTTGTTGACCTCACTTTTGATTGAGGCTTAGTCTTCCCTCTTTACTAGCATAGGGTCTAGCCATAGGATTTTCCTGTTGACTTTTCCTGTTGACTATTCGTATTCGTAGAAAACTAGAAAAGAAACCCTCACCATTAAAAACTCTAAACTCTTCCTTGCTCAACTTCAAGTTTCACATATTAGTCATAACCTCTAGCACTTAGTAGTTTGGGTCAGTATGGATGATCTCAAGGAGAGTTCCCATAGGACAGTTTTACCTTAAGGTTGACTCTGGGTGTTGTTGTGGAGCTTGTTCAGTTAGTTCACTCACTTGCACTCACTTTCACCCACAATCACTCACAATCCTAAAACCTAAAATTGTTGGCTTTGATCCCTTGATATTTTGGGAGACTCATGTAGATGGTTCCCTAAACTCACTAGCCCTAGGCTAAGGTTTAGCTAGGACCAGTACATAGAGGACCTAAATGAGGATTTCTTTGGTCCATAGGTCATGTAAGGTGGTTGACATCCCAATTCTACCAAAAATATCCAACTTGAACTTTTGCCCCCAAATCCACCCAAATTACCTAAATGCCCTTGAAACCCTAAATTTGGCCAAAATTCCTAAATTCACCCAAAATACCCAAATTTGTTCAAAGTTCATTTCAAACCATTTCAAAATACCCAAATTAACCAAAACCACCCAAAGTTGCCAAAATTATCAAAATACACTCAAATTTGCCAAAAATACAAAAATACCCTTGGTACCCCATATTTTACCAAAACACCCAAAATCACTCCAAATGTCTCCAAAAGTAATTTGGACCCTTCAATTGAACCAAATTTGGCCAATTTGACCATTTTTTGACCAAAAACTCCCAAATTGTCTTTAAAGCCCAATTTCCCCAAGTTTGTCCTTAATATCCATCAGTTTGGCCCCAATACTCCACAATTTCAATTCTAAACTCAAATTTATCTTTTATATGATCAATCAAAATGAAATCCAAGCATAATTGGCCCATGCTTTGAGCTCAATTTTGATCAAATCAAAACCCCCAATTTTGGCCTTATGACCTAATCTCACCTAAATGAACCACATAGCCTACTCAATTTGCTTTAATTTGAATCCTAAACTCTTCATAAAAATCCTACACATCAAATTGGACCTGCAATTGGCCTTGTTCAAGCCTCAATTTTACTCAATTTCAACCCACACTCAAAAATCTCAAATTTGCCCCCACCAAATTGAATGCCCTTGTCCCAAAATTGGCACCCAATTGATGTTGAATACTCTTTATAACATTCCTATATACCATTTTGAACCATCAATTTGGATCTAACCCAACCTTAGCCCAACTTAACCTTAGCCCAACTCCTTAGCCCAACTTAAACCCAAGTCTAACCCATCACCCCCAAATTGACCAAATGTCCAAAATCCTTCAAATTGAACCTCCAAATCAGTTTAAAATCACTCCAAACCTTTTCAAAACCTCTCATGACAATCATCTATACAATATTGATCATTCAATTGAGCTCAATGTCATGGTTAACCAAACCCAAACCTAACTTCTAGGCGTTTTGATGCAAATTGAACCCCTTCAACAAAATTGACTTAGTCAAGCCTAAGCCACCAAATTGATGATACCATGGCCACTAAGCACACTCAATTGATCAGAATAAACCCCTTTAAACCAGCTTGGTGAGCTATGGACCAAGGGTCCCATTAACCAAAATATCTCTTCCATCATCACTTGCCATTGAAGGTTAACCATAATTAACCCTCCCCTAGCTCACCTGACCACCTAGCCACCACCTCTGGCCTTGCCGACCAACCTAGTGGCTAGAAAATGCAAAAATCGAGGGCCACCACCCCTAAATCAAACCCAATTCCAACCCTAGAGGACATCTCGTCCCAATGGCTCTTTAGAGCTTCTCAGCCCTCCACATAAGCACCATTTTTCACCCATCAATTGGCCATGATAGCCAGCCCAAGCTCTCCTATTTAATCAGCCCCTCCATGGACAAAGAGAAAAGGGTAGAAAATCCTTTGGGAAACTCTATCAAAATATCACCAGAGACTCTCCAAGCATCTCTAAGCTCAAGCCAGCCATCTTCCCCCTCTGATTACTACTATGGGAGCCCAATTTTGAGCTCAAACTTTTAGTTCAAACCAAGACATCTCTCCACAGTCTACCAAACTCAAAGTAATTGTGCACACACCATCCCTACAGTGAAATAAGTTGATCCCCCACAAAAGCCCCATCTGAAATAGCTTTTAGGATAGCTCTAGACCAACACCTGATATCGAGTTTGATCAAAATTATACCTAGACAATTCACCAGAGCTTGAGACTTCATCTAGAGGTTAGTTGGGTCCAATTGAAGCTACCACAACCATCTGATTGAGGCCTCCCCTCTCAAACAAAGGCATTGAACCCCAATCCTAATCCGAGCTTATTTTGATTCATTATACATATTTACTGTATTTCATACCATATATGTCGTATAGATGTGTGTGTCTTGAGTAGATGAAGGTTTAAAAACAAACCCCATGTGATTTGGTTGAGTCTAGCTCAAGATCTTAAGGTTTTAGTGTGAACGAATTAGGTCACTTGGGTACAATGAACGGATTTCGTCCGATCGAGCATGTATCCAATGGATGGAGGTGATCGAGCCGAACAGACTCTTGGTGCATGAACCGCGTGACGCGTGGCAGCTGAGGTGGATGGCAACAACGAATAGCGGAGTGCCGAGTGTGAGTTCCGAGCCGCCGTAGGATGAGTTGGTGACGCGCTGGATAAGTAGAAAAATAAGGATTTTTGAATTATTTTAAATGCCTAAACTTCAAAAATCTATATCTTTCTTTAGAAAAATCATAAAAATAAAAGAAAAATACTCTCTTGCTCACTGAATAGAGAAGAATAATGTGACTAAAAATAAAAAATTATTTTCTAATCCCCTGATTTTTAATGAAATAAATACCCTCTTGAGTATTTTAATTTATTATGATAAAAAGCTGCTCACCATGGCTTGAAATTTTAAGGGTTTGTTCCTAATCACAGTGGAGATGTTCTTTGATTTTTCCAAGGTCAGAGAGCATTTCTATGCTTCTAGCCCAAATTTTCAAGCTAAAGTAGTCATTTTGGCTTATTTTAATGTTATAAATCAAAATATCTTTTGGATAATTATGGGAATACTTTCAGTAGGTTTCTTGTGGTAAAAAAAATCTAGGAAAAATATCAAGATGCTTTGAATTATCCTGTAAATTTCTATATTTAATTAAATATAAATATATTGTGTTAATTTTTTGTAAATTATGTACTTATCCAAAATTGACAAAATTAATCCCACATTATTCATAAAAATCATTTTTACCTACTGTAAAAATTTGAAAATTATTTGATTAAGTCTAAGTATTAAAGTTGATTTTCTAAGGAACCTTGTATTTTTGTACCAAAATAAGTATATTAAATTAAATACACTTGGGAAAATTGTGAAAAGTGGTTTTCTGAGTTCTTTGTGATCAGAGGCATTTATGAAAAATTAAAAAGTACTTTTTAGAAAATACTTAATTTTTAAGCCTTATTTTGAATTTTAAAATAATTAAAAATAATTAAAAATCTCAAAAAATATCAAGATATTTCAAAATGAGCCTAATTTTTCTCTAATCACTTGGCACTCATTAAAATTTTTTTCCTAATTTTTCGTAAGTTAAAAATAAATTTTAAAGGCTTAAAAATGGATTTTCCTCATTTTCCCATTAAAATAATTATAGTAAACAAATTTTAAAAAATCATAAAATTTTGTCTAAGTATTTCTCTGACCTAGGAAAGCTTCTAAAAATTTTCTCATAAATAAAAACTTTATCTTGGAAAGCCAAATACATTAATTTCTAAAAAAGCCTATTTTCTGAGTTTAAATAAATAATTAATTAAATTAAATTATAAGAAGACCACATATTCTCCTCTAATATTGTAATTGCCTCATGGATATGACACTACAAACCCTCAAGGTTATTTGAGTTATGTTAATGAGTTATGAGGTGAGATGCCGCGAGGGTAAAATAGTCATTCTAGATTTTGATGCCTTAATCAAAATTTAGGATTAACTAAGACAAAATGGGTAATTTTGATCTTAATAAGCATGTTTGCATGATTGAAATACAATGGGATTAAAATGTAGAAACTCACTCACCACCCTTGCACAACATCAACAAAATCATAATTCTCCTAATCTTCATGATTTGGAAGTCAACTAAGATTAAATGATTCCTAAGTGATGGGCTTAAGATAAAAAAGATGATAATTTACTTTTCTTAAGCCCAAAGTTGAGGATGATGTGATCATTCAATAAGGATATATGTCACTTAAATCAAAATTCTTACAATCACCATTTCACCTATTATAATTGTTAAAGACTTAATAGTGACATAGGCTCGATGTCTAAACTCAATTGATTGAATTTAGAAGATAATATAATTGATAATTAACATTTTTAAACACTACAAGCCCGACCTTAACAAATGACTTAAACTTGCCTTAGGGGCACCCACTCATATAACTCACAAATTAAACATCAATCGATTAATCGAGTATCCTGTTGTTGGCATCAGTTTTTGGATATCACGAGTGTCAATAAATTTTATACGTCGCGCCGCGCACGAAGTTGGCTCAAATTGACGCGATCATCGGCAAAGTTGTCTAGATGACCTCGGATGATGAAATGGACCCCGCCATTGCTTACGGGGGGTGTCCACTTCGCTACGGCTTCGCGGGCGGGGTGAAAGTGCACAAATTATCATTTTGAGCACGATCGTCAAAAAAGTGGCTCAAATGACCCCGAATGACAAAACGGACTGCGCCAACGCGTCCGGAACGTAGATTTTAGGCAAGAAGGATGTTCACTTCGCCGCGAGGACGTATACGGGTGAAGAATACACGAAGGATAATTATAATAATAATATAATTATTATTATTATAATATATTATATTATTATATATTTAAACCTACGCATTCTCTCTCCTGGCTCTCTCCCCGATCGCACGCGACTCTCCCCCCTCGTCCGCGAAACCGCCCCTCTTCGCCGTTCTCCGGGAGAAGAAGCCCGCCGGACCTTCCTCCTCGCCGGCAAAACTCGGCGCCGCCGTCTCCGGCGTCCCTCCTTCGCTGAATCGGTCTCTCTCTCTCTCCCAAGCAGCGCCGCCTCCCCCATTTGGAATCCCGCCTCCCACTCGATGCCGCCGGCGATCCCGCCCGCGAAAATCAAAACCGCCGACCAGATCTTCTTCCCCAACGCCGGCAACCCCTTCTTCTGCCCAAAAATTTCCTTCGTGTGCCCTAGCTCGCCCCCCCTCGGTCTCGGCCTCTTTCCTCGCTGGCAAAACTACGCCGGATCTCTTCCTCACCAACCTTTATGCCTCGCCGGTGTCGTATTTAAGCCAGAGAAAATCGGCGAAGAGAAGCGAGAATATCATCATATTTCGGGATCTCCTCCACGCTTCCTTCGCTCCCAGTGCGCACCGCCGGCAAGCTAAGTCCTCTACCTCGCTATCCTACCTTCCCGGAGACCGGATAATTTGCCGGAGCACTTCGACGTCGCCGGGCAACGAGCAAAGTCCCTGTTCGAGGAGGTGCAAGCGTCTTTTCCTTTGCGATGAAAGCTTCATTTCTTTCACCGCCGTCGAGCGCCCCTCGAAGGTATATTTTGATTATATTTTTATATGACAAAATTAGTTATTTTTGGATACTTTGCACACCTCACCTGTTATTTCCTGCTTCCAATCTCCTATTCTCCTCGTTGCATGATTCATTGTGGGATATACTGGAGCACTGTGGGATATTCTGGAGCACGGACTGGACGTCAACGACTTGGAGCAAATAAATATAACGCGCCTACAAACTTCACGGTGGTGAGATCCCCTAAACTCCTAGCTAGCCCTAGGTTTAGTGGTGTCTAGGCGTGTGGGTTCGATCGCCCACACGGGGCGTCGGCAGGGGTCGGCGCGACGACGTGCCTGCGTGATGGATCGTCGATTTCCTAGAGCTAGCCTCTAGGTTAGGACTTCCTGTGCATGGCCAAATACCATTCGTAGAGCCGAGTGTCTCCCATTTTTTATAAGCCTTAGCACAAGTCCCGATGGGTGATGGGTCGGAGTCCCTCACTCCCTCACTCCCCTTGCTTTGAGTTTCCCCAGCTTTACTTGGAGAAGCTAGGGGGTCAAACTTGGCAAAGCGAGAGAAGCTTCGTAGCTGGCTCGCTTTGCAAAGTCTGGAGGAGATCGTGAAATGGTAAAAGCTTTGTAGCTGGCACATTTCGCGACGACCTGGAGAGTTTCCCCCTCGGAGATCCGGGGAGAAACTCCCCACATTTCCTCACCAAAATAAGAGGCGGCGATGCCGCATTTCCAAGGGTCTAAACCTTAGGTTTCCTAGGTGAGTTTGTTAGTACAAGTGTGGCTCGATATCATGTGTGATCATTTGCACCTCATTGTTTGCATATGTGTGTCTTGCATTGTTACATATTGTGTGTCATATATCACACTTGCACTTGCACTTGCACCTTGCACCTTGCACGTTGCACTTACACGTTGCACTTGCACTTGCACTTGCACGTTGCACTTGCACTTGCATCTTATATCTTGCACTTGCACGTTGCACTTCCAGGTTGCACTTGCACGTTGCACTTGCACGTTGCACTTGCACTTGCA
>NW_018164566.1:437244-437716 GCF_001263595.1 Phalaenopsis equestris
CCTCTTTTCGGGCCACTGCCGCCACGGCATGCCCACCTTCGGGTCACTGCCTTATCGGCATACCCTCTTTTCGGGCCCCTGCCACTACGGCATGCCCATACATTCGGGTCACTGCCTTCATGGCATACTCGTTGTCACTACTTATATGTTATGATCTTCTGCCTTACCGGTATACCCTCTTTTCGGGCCCCTGTCCCTACAACATGCCCATCCTCTTTGGGTTACTACCTTACCGGTATACCCTCTTCGCGGGCCCCTGCCGCTACGGCATGCCCATTCCTTCCAGTCACTGCCTTCATGACATACTCTTTATCACTACTTATATGTTTTGATTTGCCTACATTAGCATTTGCATTTGCATGTTTGCATGAATAGCGAGTCAGGTTCGTTAGGAGAGTGACCCTGTGTTGGTCGCGATGCCTTAACGAGCATTGCTTGCTGGGTTGATCCCAGTGAGCAATGCGAGTTAAGT
>NW_018164566.1:439202-439496 GCF_001263595.1 Phalaenopsis equestris
CCAGTTCACACCCCCCGCCCTTGGACTCTCAGCTTGTAGTCATAGGATAGAGTTTCTTTCCTCTGACCTTAGGGCTACCGCAGTTTCCGTGGATGATGCAATTCACGGATTGCTGACCGGGGATTTCAGGACATGTTGGGTCGACTACCTTCACGACTAGGTAGACTTAGGGTCCTAGTAGCTGTGTATGACGGGTCCGTGGTACCCCGACTCAGTTACCTCTACCTTTTAGGATCATTCTACTTTCCTTTTTGTTGAGCCCCTTTGAGCCCTGTCGCTCATTGACCTCGTTGG
>NW_018164566.1:439607-473574 GCF_001263595.1 Phalaenopsis equestris
TATGATAATATGAAGCGAAACTCCTTTTATCGAGAGTATTCTTGGGTATCCCCCAAGATGTAATTAACCAGTAGGAACACGTTCCTTTGGGAGTGCTCTTGACCCTAGAACAGGTACATACACCTGACTCTCTGGTTATGGGTAGTCTATGTAGATATTTCTTTCGCGGATATTGGTTTAAGGTGCCTCCGCCCGATCTTATTTGGGCAGACATTCTTAACCTATCCTTGCGAGGTTTATCGCACATAGACTCTCCACGTTTTACTTTTTCTCTTGTTTGTCTCTTTGTCGTATGCCCCTTCTTATTTGATTCCTCTCCTCTTCGAATCATTTATATGGTTCGGGAGGGAGATTTATTCGAATGGGGGGAAGTATACGACGATCGACAAGCTGGCGACTCCTTTTTAAAATAAAAAAAGAGAAAAATGAACGGAAACACCTATCATTGGGATAATTAAATTGTCAAGTTTCACTGAGCAACGAGGTAGTCACACTTCGACCTCTGATGATTAATGGAACAATATGATACGTGTTGGGTCATGCCTCGAGCACTTTGAAATCTATTGGACTTTCTGAAGGGCAAATTGGACTTGCCATATTTTGTTCTAAAATCATCTACTAGGATCTTCTGAGATTCAATAAAATCATAACTTGGGGTTTGGTAGCTAAACCTTCATCGAATCCTGAAATTTAAATTTCCTTGCAAAATTATATACATGTCTTGCAAGTTCTGACCTTTCAGGTGGTGGAACGAGAACAATCGATATGTATGTTTTTAAATTAATGCATTTACCTTTCTATACTTCTTGTCTCGAGTTTGCATGTTAAAAAATGATGTCACCTTGCATGAAAACCAAAGCTGCTAGGATAGCCGCAAAACTAAAACTAAAACTAAAATCAACCAAGATAAATTCACTGCCACAACATTCAAAATATAAGAGAACTCAAGAACAACTCAAAATTTAATCACCAAACATCACAAATCAACAATTGCAACTAAATTAACACGTCTCTATCGGATGATCAGGAATCTCTCGGAGGAGATAACCTACGGTTTCTAACGAGATTTCCCTAACGAGATTTCCCATGATTTCCCATGGTTTAAATGAAAGTACGGAATTCATTAAGTTGAGTTTAGTAAATTCATTTGGACTAAGTGAATCCGATAGAAAATAGTGGTACCGGAACGAGGGAACCATAGGATTCTAACCAGTGTCACTCTAAACATTTAAGTGACCATAACCTTAGGGACATCCGATTTGACATCATAACTTGACATATTAGAAAACTTAAACTTGCTACAACGAAGAGCTTGGAACTAGCATTGTGGGTAACATGACCATCTTCAACAGCAAGAGGATCTACAACATCATATTTCTTCTTATAAGTAAATAACAAACCATAGGAATGCAACATAAATTCTCACCCTATCTTTAGGTTTTTGTATAGCTCTGTTGTACAATATAAACCCTAACTCATCTTAGGATTTTGAGGTTATCGTTCGTCGCGACATAAATCCTCACATCTCTCAGGCTATTTGTGTGAGTGTTTCACTTGAATGTAATTCCTAAACAAATAAAATCGACAAAATGAAACATTTAAATAATTTATCTTCTAAACCGAAGCCAAACAATAAGGTAGACTAGGCAGTCACCGAGGTTCTCCTTCGGGTCTGTGACATCCCCTAGTTCGTCCTCCTTTGGATCCTACAATAAATGTTTCAAATTTGAACAACCTCTTTATTTCGTTCAAAATTCCTAATCCTTTTGACCTCTTTGAAGATAATATTTCATGATTTTTATCCAAAGTTTTCTTAGATGACTTCGGTTATCTAAGATGTATTAACTATAGGGGTTTGCTCTTATAGGAAGCATTTTGCTCTTATATGAAGATAATAGTGTCAACATGGACTTATTGAAATTCTAGTTGATTCTTAGCATTTTGCTCTTTTTTTGTATACGGTGGCTTTAATTTTTGCCTTTTTGAAGGATTTGGCTGTATTGGGGCTTGGCAAACTTTTTTTTTATGTTCTTGTGTCATATTATGATTATTATTATTTTTAGGGCATTTAAATACATACCACTTTATTCTTATGTATTTACATATTTAACATCTAAACTTTGACTGGGAGAGCTATTCTCAAAATTTAGGTTAGTCCACTTATAGCCTTCTTTTTAGAGTCATTTTATGTTAGAGCTTCACCTCCATCCAGAAACGCCATACACTTTCTTACCCTCAGGCTAGGATTCAATTCAATCTCAAACTCAACTTCAAATTTGAGTCAAACTCAATTCGAATCTCAATCCAACTGAATCTCAAATCCAATTTAATATCAAATTCAACTCAATTTCATATCAATTCAAAACCAAACCAATCGAAATAAGCTCAAGTCCACTTTACACTTGTTCAACACTAATCAATTTCGTATCAAGTTAGTTCAATTCAATTCAATCTCACTTCCAAACCAATTCAGCTCTAAATCTGTACCTCAATCTTAAACTTCAAAATAGAGCTCAATACTACAACTAAACAAAATTTAAAAAAACACAACCCAAGCTTAATAAAATTTAATTAACTTTAACCAAATTTAACTTTAAGACAAATCATAATAACAAAGCTTAACAAACCTTAATAAATTTTAATAAATTTTAACCAAACTTTAAATAAATTAAACTTAATTAGAATTCAATAAAAGTTTTAATCAAGTGTAATAAACTTTAATAAATTTTAACAAAATTTAACAAAGTTAATGAATTTAAAACAAACCTAAATAAAGTTAAAGAAATTTAGAATAACTTTATCCAACTTTAATAAAATTTTAAAAAAATAAATAAACCTTAAAATTAAACTCAATATATTTTAATTTATTTTATCAAATAACAACCAACTTTAAAATCTCTAAATAATCCTAAACTTAATAACTTTTAAATTAACCTTATTAATATTTAAACAAAATTTTAAAACAAACTTAATAAATTTAACAAATTAGTTGAAAAAAAAACCATAAAATTTTGCAACAAATCAGTTCTAAGAATATGAACATCATTTTCATATCTTAATAACCAGTTTTAAAAAAATCAAACTTAATTATCAATCTGAAACAAACCAGTAAAATTAAATTAAACTTAACCAACTTAAGTCTCTACTTATCGCCAACCTTATATTTGTCCGGAAGTTCGCCATAAATTATTTTCTACAAAAGCTAATTGATTTTAGCAAAAAAGTAGTAATTTTGATCATCTTAAGAATTTAATTTTCATATTTTATTTATTAATTTTAAGTATTATATTTTTTGGAATTTTTTAGTAATTACTTATGGTAGTTTTATATTCATTTTATGTCAAGCTAGCAATAGATAATCAATGTTAATTTTAAGTACAAATATGTTAATAATTGACTTGTTGTTAATTTAATACCCATTCTATTTATGCATCTTATAATGTCAAGATTTAATACAATATACTCTGCATATGCAGTATAAGGCATGCAATGCTTTGCTTATAAATTTTGGATAACATACATTGAATTCGATGGTGGGCTTATCCTTTTGCCAACATACGCATGGGTTTGTAAAATGATATATCAATAAATTTGTCATAATAAGATGGATTCTAGTCAGCTTTTATATAACCATTGATTATATGAAAAACACATCAAAAAAGGTCTATTGAATAAACGAATTCAAAGAACCATTAATTACACCAAAAGCATATAAATATGCTAAAATTAGTGCGAAAAACACACTTAATCTAACATACAAGTGCTTCAGAAGATCAAGCAATTGGATAATTGACAAACATGGCAATACCACACAAACCTTGCTTGGACTCTATTTCTTTGCATCCTGATAAAACATGTCTCATCAGGGGGCAAAAGATCAAATTGCCTTTCCATACAAGTAAAAATTTAAATATGAGATGAAAAAAATGCCCTCCTAGGCCCTACTTGATCTTTGATGTACCACATCTCTTTTGATCTTTGATGGGAGTGACAGCACCTAACTTCCTCCAGTCGATTCTATATGGGACGTCCGTCACGTTGGCATAACGAAACGATTCATTGTTTCTCTTAAGCGGGGGTTCAACGTTGGAAGTTAGTCTAGAAGTGTACTCTTCATCGGTACGATCGGCGAACTGGTTGGCTCCAAGCCTGACTGTACGGTCTCCTTTGGCGTTAAATGAGTCAATGTACTCAACGTTGGCCTTGAAGATACTAAACCGGCGCGCCTTCTCGGTGGCGTTCTCGTAGACGCGTTTCTGCTGAATGATCCACTGTTCAAATTGAGCTTCCATTGTAAGATCGATAGGCCGAAGTTTGGCAAGCTGGAAAGCCATGCAAATGAGGACGAGAAAGATTATTGCAGGCAGAATGAGGCATAAGGAAGGTCTTCTTGAATCCATCGTTTTCGCGGCTTCTTTCTTTCGGTTCACTCCTGTCGGATGGGTTCGCTAAAATTTAGTTATATAAGGTTTTCTTGCTATATATTGTACATAGGGCTGTCAAAAAAGCTCGTTGTTCGCGAACAGTTCGTGTTCGGTTCGTCAATGAGTTCGTGTTCGATTCGTTCGATAAGTAAACGAGACAAACACGAACAAATTTTTTTCGTTCGGTTAGTTAAACGAATCAAACACGAACAGTGATGCGTTCGTTCGTGTTCGAATCGTTATTGTTTGAAATATAAAATAATATAAAATAATTATATATAAAAAATTTATTATATTTTAAAACATTAAATTTTATAAATTATAATATATAATAAAATAATAATAATAATATATTAATATACTATAGTAGTAATATACTAATATAGATATTGTATATTTATATAATATAAGTTATATAATTAATATATAATATTATTTTTATATATTAATATTAGGGATGTCAAATTGGCTCGTCGTTCGCGAACAGCTCGTGTTCGGTTCGTGTTCGGCTCGTTCGTTAAGAAACGAACACGAGCTTATTTCAAACAAACTAAATTTTAAACGAACCGAACACGAACACGAACACAAGCTTTGTTCGTTCGTGTTCGGTTCGTTTACACCCCTAATTGTACATCCTAAATTTAGTTTTTGCTTAACTAAAGCCAATGGTTCCATTAAGAAGCACCTAATATTTGTAGCTGTGTTTGGATATCTATACACATTCTCGGACGTATACGGCAAATATATATACATTTATTGCAAAAAAAAAAAATATATATAATCCCAAGAGGTTTTTTTTAGGAAAAATTGCATACATACCATACCATGTATTATTCTGTATTTTCAATAATAATACATGAGCTCTTATAATTACATGTGCAACACATGATTATCATAAGATTTTGCTTCAAAAAATATATTTTACGTTTACAAAATAAATAATTGTGATATTTTTGCGACATATTTTTAAAAAATTGAATACTGTGCATGTAAATGTAAAAGTCTAGGTATTCGATATGCACATGTACAAAAATTATGTGGTATGAATGTAAATGCCCCCTCGTGCTAATATTTATGATTGTGAAATTAATTAATTCACCGTTTCTCCTAATATTATCATAAAATCTCAAAAGAATTACGTACAATTAATCAAAATAAGACTTGATTATAGTATTAATAGAAGAAATTTGAGTCCTCTATCTCAACAACATTAAAGCTATGCAATTTATGTTGAAATGGAGAAGTTTTTAGGATATGACAAAGGCTAAAAAATTATGGAAGAAGCTTCACTTTTATTTCACCTTTACTTGGTTTGATACAAAGTCAAAGACTCCACTCCTATTTATACTAGTTACACCTCCTAATTTAATGGCTAGGATTGTGTCACTACAATTCTAATCTAATGGTTACAAATAATTCTATACCTACCACACAATAATTTCATACCTACCATAACTTCTAGAATAAGCTTCTAGAAATTAGGCTTTATTTAAACAACTAAAATCAAGTTTATATTTTAACACTCCCTCTTAAACTTAATTTTGTGACTCCAAGTAAACTTCTCATTTTAATAAAATCTTTGTTCTTGAGTGGCTTGGTAAAAATATCTGCAACTTGATCTTGAGATTTCACATACTCCACTTGTATCTCCTTTCTTTCGATGCATTATCTGATGTAGTAATAGCGCATATCAATGTACTTGCTTCAATCATGGAAAACTAGATTCTTTGCTAGCGATATTGCAAGCATGTTATCGATATAAATCTTGATTGCCTCTTCTTGTGGTAAACTTAACGCCTTTAATAGGTTTTGAAGCCAAATTACATGACAAATACATGAGGTTAGAGCCACGTACTCTGCTTCGCAAGTAGAAAGAGTGACAATTGGTTGTTTCTTTGACATCCAAGTGAAAGTATTGTCTCCTATGAAGAACACAAACCCTATAGTGCTCTTTATATCATCCATGTCTTCTTTATATCATCCATGTCTCCAGCCCAATCACTGTCGCTATATCCTACAAGCTTGAAATTGTTGGATGATTAGCAAAGTAAGCCAAAATCAATTGTAACTTTGATATAACGCATAATTCTTTTAGCGAACTTCAGGTGGGTAGTAGTCAGAGTCTCCATGTAGCGATTAACAAATCCAACAACATAAAGAATATCAGGTTTTTTGCATGTCAAGTAGCGCAAAATTCCAACCAAACTCTTGAAAATCATTGGATCAATTCTTTTTCCCTCATCATACTTTGATAGCTTGACTCCACATTCTACAGGGGTTTTTATAGGTTGGTTATTATCCATCTTGAACTTATTTAATATCTCCCTTGCATAACCTTCTTGAAAGATGAAAATCTCATCTTTTGTTTGCTTGACTTCAATGTTAAGGTAGTATGCCATGAGCCTAATATCTGTCATTTCAAACTCCTTTGTCATCGCTTCTTTGAACTTTTCAAACATGTTTGGATTGCTTCCGATGAAGATCAAGTCATCAACATATAAACAAATAATCAAGACATTTTCATCCTCATTCTTTATGTAAAGAGCATGCTCATAAGGACACTTCATGAAGCCTTTCTCTTGCAGATACTTGTATATTCGGTTATTCCATGCTCTCGGTGCTTGCTTCAGCCCATAGAGAGCCTTTTTTTAGCTTTAGAACCTTATCTTCTTGTCCTTTGTCTTCATATCCTGATGGTTGCTTAATGTAGACTTTTTCTTCAAGTATTTCATTCAAGAAGGCAGATTTTACATCAATTTGATGTATTCTCCACTTATTTTGAGTTGTCTAAGAGATGATTAGTCTAATAGTTTCTAATCAAGCAACAGGGGCAAATACCTCATCATACTCGATGCCTGCTCTTTGGTTGTACCCTTTTGCCACCAATCTTACCTTATATCTTTCAATTTATCCTTTAGAATTCTTCTTTGTGTTGTACACCTACTTCACATCAATTGCCTTATGCCCTTTAAGAAGTGAAGCTAGCTCCCATGTATCGGTCTTCTTAATTTATTTCTTCATCAATTCCATCTTTCCACTTCTTGCTTTGTATGGCTTCTTGGCAGTCTATGGGTTCACAATCGGCAAAGAGACAAAAAAGAGTAATATTATCTTGATTCATAGTTACCTCATAAAGTTCTTCTAATCTTCTGAAGCGTAGTACTCTTTCACTTGAATTTTATCTTGAAGTTGATGACGATGAGTCGCTTTGAGTACTTGTAGTCAATGTTTTTTGTGGAGTAGTAGGCTCTTCTATTGCTTGCTAAATCCTTGGCTACTCTACGTCTTCTTCTTGGAAGTATGGGAAAAAGTTATAGTCCTCATCATGTAGTTCTCAGTCCCATTCTCCTCCTTCATCGAATATGACATCTTTGTTGATGGTTTTCTTCCCTATATTTGGATTGTATAGCTTGTAGCCTTTCGAGTTATTGTCTTAACCAATGAAAATGAACTTGTCACTCTTACTCTTGTCATCCAGTTTACTTCTTTTCTCGTCGGGTATGTGTACATGAGTTATGCATCAAAAACTTGTAGATGACAGATGTCGGGCTTCCTTCCACTCCATGCTTCTTGTGATTTCTTTCCTAACACACTTCTTGTTGGTGATCGGTTAGCCAAATAAACAGCACATGCAACCGCTTCTGCCCAAAAACTCCTTCGGCAATCTCTTGCTTTTTAACATGCTTCTTGTCATGTTAAGGATGGTTTTATTCTTCCTTTCCACTACTTCATTTTGTTGGGGGGATCTTGGAACAGTTAGAAGTCGACGTATTCTGTTGGCTTCACAGAATTTTTGAAATTCTTTTGAAGTGAATTCTCCTCCTCGATCATATCGCATAGCTTTAATCTTGAGACCACTTTTTTTCTCTACATCTGCCTTAAACTTCTTGAATATTCCAAAAACCTCTAATTTTTGTTTTAAGAAATACACTCATATTTTTCTTGAAAAATCATCTATGAAGAGAATAAAATAGTTGCTCTTACCGAGTGAGCTTGGCTTTATTGGTCTGCAGACATCTGTATGTATGAGCTCAAGAGGTTTTTGGGCTCTTGAACTTGCCTCCCTTGGAAAGCTTTTCCTGAAGTGCTTTCTGAGTAAACATCCTTCACATAATTGATCATGGTGGTTGATGCAAGATAATCCTCTCATCATCTCTTTCTTTGAAAGCAATTTGAGTCTTCCAAAGTTGAGATGCCCAAATCGAAGATGCCACAACCAAGAAGCATCTTTATAACATGTCTTGAGACATTGACAATATCGTTTTGAATGTTGAGCAAGAATATTTTATTTTCAGACATTAGCACATTAGCAATCAAGTTACCAATATTGTCTTTTAAGAAGAGAGTATTTTATTTCAAGTGAATATCATATCCTTTCTCTAAGAGTTGCCCTAAACTCAAGATGTTGCTCTTCATATTCGACACAAAGTAAACATTATAAATAAATTGATGCTTCCCATTTTTCTGACGGATAAGAATGTTACCTTTGTCTTTTACCTCTATCTTGGACTCATCTCTAAAAGATACATTGTCGCTTACTGATTCGTCAAGCTCTACGAACATGCTTTGTCTCCCACACATATGGTTGCTTGCACCGGTGTCCAGGTACCACGTACTATCTTCACCTCTTTCATTGTCTTTGTATGCTAGAAGTAGTGTCATCTTCTTTTCTTTTTTCTTCTATGTATTTGACTCTTTCATTAAATTTGTACTTAGGTGCTCTACATTCTTTCGCATAATGCCCAAACTTGTTACAATTATAGCACTTAATTTGAGATTTATCATACATTGAGTTTGAGCGCCCTCGACCACGTCCTCTTTTAGATATTTCTCCTTTCCCATATTTATTGTTGGTACCCCATCCTTGCTTGCTAGCATGACCTCGTCGTTGTCCACTACCTCTTCCATGTTGGCTTTTAATATTGTTGAAGCTTTCATCTTTTTGAGTTGGTTGGAGATCCATCTTGAGAAGTTGTTCGACAATCTCTTCAATCATCTTCTTTTTTTCTTCATGGGCTTGCAATGAACCCAGAAGTTTCTCTATCGTCATGGCTTGTAAATCCTTGGTCTCTTCGATAATGGTTGTGACACTATCAGATTTTGAATCTAACGATCAAAGAATCTTTTCTATGATAGCCACATCTTCTAACTTCTCACCATTTCTTTTTAGTTGATTAGAAATGGTAATGACTCTAGAAAAGTAATCGGAGACCAACTCTCCTTCTTTCATATGCAAAACATCAAATTGACTTCTTAAAGTTTGAAATTGTACCTTTTTAACCTTCTCTTCTCCCTTATACGAGACCTCGAGCTTCTTCCATGCTAGCTTGGCCAAAGTAGCACTTGAGATCTTCTCAAAACCATCTTCATCTAAAGCTTGATAGATGAGGAAGAGAGTCTTCTTGTCTCTTTTTCGCAAGTCTCTTAAGCTATCCTTTTGTGTGGTAGATAGAGTGGACTCGTCGCTTGACTCATCGTAGCCTTTCTTCACAACCTCCCAAACGTCATGCGCTCCAAAGAGTGCCTTCATCTTGATACTCCAATTGTTGTAGATGTTTTCCTTAAGCATCGGGAATTGGAACAAAACTATGCCACCTTTTGACATTGCTCTATAAAGAAACTTTTAGTCTCTGATACCACTTTGTTGGAATGGAGAAGCTTTTAGGATATGACAAAGACTAAAAATTTATGGAAGAAGTTTCACTTTTATTTATCACCTTTACTTGGTTTGATACAAACTCAAAGACTCCAACCCTATTTATACTAATGGCACCTCCTAAATTAAAGGCTAGTATTGTGCCACTACAATTCTAATCTAATGGTTACAAATAATTTCATACCTACCGCACAATAATTCCACACCTACCACACCTACCACACAATAATTTCGTACCTACCATAACTTCTTGAATAAGCTTCTAGAAATTAGGCTTTACTTAAACAACTAAAATCAAGTTTATATTTCAACAATTTATAACTAGAAATCCGTCATAAGTTGCTAAATGGGCATGCTGTAAACATGGTAAGGTGTTTAAATTTGATAAAACGGCATTCCATTAGTATCCAAACCCATTGTAATGTGTTCATGAGATGGATATTGTCATCAGTGCTTGAGCAAGAAATGGGAGTAACCCAATGATATGGTGTACGGGATACGACAATTTAATGTTAGCTAAATAGTCTTTATCAATCCATACTTATGTGACTTGGATTCCATTTACTTCATTAAGGCGCTAGATTAGCTTTCTACTATCGCCAATGCCATGAATTGAAATGAGCACTTATAACGAAGGTGGAAGCTATAACTTAAGACAGCTTGTTTTGTGTTTGTATTACGCTATATTTTTTATTATTGTTGTTTTCTTAAATCGGCTCATCTTCTGAAATGTTAATATGCCACACGTTCAAATGTAAGCTAAAAGGACTATAAATATTGTTGGTATGAATCATGAAGCGTTACTGGTATTGAGTTTATTAATTTTAAATTATTTAATTCTTATATAATATTAAGAAATTAATTATCTTAAGTATAAATAAGTCAAACATAACGGACAATTAACCGTTCATTTGCTCCTAAATTTTTTCAGCTTCCCTAAAAGGCAATATGTTTAAAAACTTTCTTAGAAGTCTTCAACTTTTCAGGCTCTAAGTTGTATAAAGGGGCAAGTAATACTAAAAATTTATAACTAATGGAAATGCATCTTAACTTCATGTCACTACTATATATCTAAGTAATACTTCAAAGAGGGTCCACCCTAGGAAGATTACTAGTGTCTATCACATTGATGTTTTTGCCATCTTAACTTCATGTCACTACTATACATATATATATATATATATTAGACATTTTAACTTTCAATTGAACTTAAGGGATACATATGAGTGATGAAGATGCTTATGAACCATTTGGTTATCCTTATATTTCAACTATTGAGTCGGTGAATCAAATAAATAATCAAACTAATCATCCTTACTCAAAGATGTATACTTGCTAGAAGAATCGGTCAAACCTTAATTGAAATAATGAAAAAATTGTAAGGAGCAAAAACTATCTTAGCAACTAGTAAAATATTATAGGCAATTAGAATAGCCAAAGTCTTAATTACTCTCTTGGATTAACTTAAGATAATCAATTCAATGAACAAAAGTTATCACTGAAAAATTAATGTTACAGATGGAAAGTATGTTTCAAATTTAAGCTGCATCCATTTAAAATATTAAAATATAATTAGGAAAATTAGCTAAATCTTTAGTAATTTTCAAACCAGTGACTTTCCTAATGATTGTGAGAGTACAATGGAAATTAAGAAAAAACTATGGTTTAACAATAAATACCATGAGAATTAGTCATTCCTTGTTCATGCACATAATTTTAATGAAAGATAACCATCAATCAAAGGAGACCTAAAAAGAACGTTAAATTCAATCATGAAAGAAGTGCTTAGAAAAGAAATATTGAAGTCATTTGATTCAAGTATTACATAACATATTTTCTTAATAGTGTTTGCAAATGTTCTGTACAATTCATGCATAAGAAAGGCAAGTTGAGGGTTATTAAAAATGAAAATAGTGAATCAATTACCATTAAGATATTGACTAAGTGGCAGCTATGCATTAACTATATAAAAAAATAACAACTAAAAAGTTCATATTTCTTTAGATTTCATTGATTACACTACATGAAAAAGCATTAAAACCGATGGCCTAAATATAAGTCAAAAAAATGCTCTATTTTTCGACGGCTTAGTGATGGTTTATAAGCTGCGTTATTTGCGACGACATAACTACAAGACAAGCCGTTGCTTAGTAACAGTAATATTTTTTCGACGGTTTTTTTTATTACCGATGCATGATACCGTCATGTTGAACCAAAAAGTGTCCAGGAAGCACACCCAAGGAATAGAGCGTACAAGGAAGAGGAAGAAGAAACAATAATGAACATTAAATAGTGTGTAACCCCTTTATTATGAAGTCCCCCCTATATAAAGATATCCACGGACGACCAGTTATGTGATCGAGTGCCACTTTCTTCTGAGCCATCTGATTTTCTTGAGATTTGTGCTGATATATGTTTTGTATACCCGTCGGTTATAGGCAAATATTAACCGATGGAAATATTTCGTCGGGTATTTATGAACCCACCATTTTACAGGGTGTTAACTGATGAGCTTTCAAAACAAGAGACGGAAAATTTTGTCAGTAATAATGTTAATTAATGATGGGTTAAAAGCCATTTATATGCCGTTGAAATGAATCCCTTATATTACAAAAATCATATTTTATTGAGATTCTTGCTCTAATCCTCCCCCTTCTTGGTCTCTCCTCGATGCCCTAATCTTTCCCTCTCCTTGTGACTCCACAGCTCTGGCGGCCCCAGCTCCGACGATCCTATCGCTTCGGTGACCGACTAATGCTTTCCTCTCTCTTGTCAATGCTACACCTCTCACAGCTCAACCCTCACATATATGACAATGTAACAAAAAAAAAAAAAACAATAAGTTTAGGTGTTAGATCTGTAAATACTTAGGTATTGAATCGAATGTATGCAAATTTTCTTTTTCCTTTCTTTTAGTTGGTAGAATGCCTTTAGGGTTTAGGGTTTAGCAACTAGAAGGAGGATTGTCCAAATATTTTCCTTTTTTAGTTGGATTACATCAGGGATCGGCTTTAAGGCCCTACATTTTTGCTTTAGGGCTATCTGGTAATGGATCTAGAGCGGGATTTAAGCTAAATATTGTCAGGCGGTCATTTTAGACAAGATGAAGGTGCAGATTTGATAAATAAATATTTCACAGATTTCAACCATAAATTCATAAATCCTAAGTCCCACAAATTGGTGGATTTATAGCGAGAGCGAGTGGGATCGTGGTGGATTTAGGTAGAACTTCCAAAATAGTTTTAAAGTCGCAGAATTTAGAGGACTTCATTGCAAGACAGTTTTCTTTTAGGATCTAGTAAATTCAGATTTATAGGATTTATTAAATCTTAACAACTTAAAATAAATATGTTACCAGACAGTCCCTTAGCTATGGATGCTCATACTGGACATTTACAGGAGGATGTACCTTGGTATATGCTTTTTGTTGGTGATTTTCTTCTTGTGGATAAAACTAGAGAAATAGTTTATGAAAAACTTAAATTATGAAAGTCAACATTTGAGTATAAATGTCTTTGTTTGAGTAGATCTAGAACTAAATACATGAAATGTAGTTATAGAAGTAGTAGCACTAGTGGCAGAGTTGTAACTATGGGTGATCAAATCATTAAAATGTTTGAACGTTTTAGATATGTCAAGTATCTTGTACAAAGTGATGGTGATATATATGAGGATGTTATTATTAGAATTCAAGTTAGTTTGTTGAAGTGGAGGAATGGATTCAGCCTATTGTTATAACTCTGTAATTATATAAACTACTAAAATTAAATTATATGTAGTCATTTGAATGTACTTTCTAATCTGTTAATTTTTTTCTAGGTAAATATGGATATTCATACATCAAGATCATGGATGTACAACAGACTTTATCCTAATAGAAAATGAATTACTCATGAGTTCTTAAATGTTGTAGGGGCCTTTATAGTCGCAACATCACAACTTCTATCTTCACTATATGAGGGTAGATTTTGATGTCAATGCTCAAACACAGGAATTGAGCACACTTATAACATGATAAATTATGATATGATTTAATTGTTTGGGGTTTCAGCCTGATTACTGGATTTAGATTTCACATGAGGAGTTTGACCTACATCATTGAGCTCAGCTCCTTCGACGAGCTATGATTCTCCACCTGGATTTCACTCAAGTCGATTTGAAGAGATGCTCTTTGATGGGACAACATTGCATTACCTGAGTCAAGTGCAGGAAGAGACACAAAGTCAGGAGGCTCAAACTTTTTTTGATTTACTGAATGCTACTCAAAGGCCATTGTGGGATGGATGCACTTCTCATTCTGAGTTATTTGTAGCCCTTAGAATGCTAAAAAATAATAATAGAGCTTAATATGCCCTGAAAGTGCTTCAATTAGTTTAAAACATCACTGAAAGAGACCAATCCATAAGAGAATTTAGTTCCAAAAGGCTTATATTGGACGAAAAACTGGTCTCCAAGTTAGGGTTGAAAATAGAGAAGATTGATTATTACGTGAATAGTTGCATGTTATTTTATAAATCCAATGAATTAGAGACTCAATGCAGATTTTTTACTTCTTTAAGATTTAAATTTCAAAATTAAAAAAAAATAAGAGCCAGAAACTAGTTCCTTACAAGCATCTCTTCTATCTACTGCTTATTCCTCATCTTCAGAGACTATTTGCTTCCTCCCGTACTGCTCCACATATGATGTGGCATCGTAGTAGATTGGAGGTTCTCTATTCAATGAGTTATCCTGCATATGGTGAGACATGGAAAAGTTTTGATCGTTTACATTCTAGTTTGCTGCGGAAGCAAGTAATGTGAGACTTGGCTTATGCTCGGATGGCTTCTCACCATATAGTTAGACCATGACACACTACTCTTGTTGGTCAGTGATCGATATGCTATACAATCCCCCTCCCCCTCCAAGATGTGCAGGCCTTCTTATTCCTGACCTTGATTATTCCAGATCCCAGTAGTCCTAAAGGTTGGATTGATATATACTTATGGCCACGAATAGATGAGTAACATAATCTTTAGGAAAAAGGTGTAATGACTTATGATGTTACCATGAAACATAATTTTCTAATGAAAGCAACATTAATGATGACAAATGGAATGTTATCTGTGTTGAGCATTGCAGGAAAGTTAGCATGTTTATATTGCATGAATTCATCTAGGCCATACATGCTTTAACATGACAAGAAGAACTCATGGTTTAGCTTTCACCATATCTTTTTAGATGTTGGACATCCCTTCAAGAGAAACAAAAATGCATTCAAAAGAAATAAAATTAAGAAATCAACGTCACCTCCAGTAATATCTGGGAAAGTTATTTCAGATTGTCAGTCGCATTCTAAAGAATATTGTTTTTCCCGAACAATGTTTGCATCATCCACCATGCCTTGGTGTTATTCATAACTAGTCAAAGAAATCCATTTTTTGGGTTCTGTCTTACTAGAAGGATAACATAATCAGGCATAATCTAGATTTGATGCACATAGAGAAAAAATTCTTTGATAATATGTTCAACTCTGTGATGAATGTTAATGGAAAAACTACTTATAACGTGAATGTTAGACTAGATTTGAAGGATATTTGCAAAAGGCGGGAGCTAGAAATTCAGGAAACTGTTACTGGCAAGCTTTTGAAGCCTAAAGAAAAATATTCTCTTACTTTGACCCAATGTAGATCAATTTGTGAGTGTCTCAAGGCATTAAAATTTTTTAGCAGATATGCTTTAAATTTGAGTCATTGATTGATATGGAGATTGGAAAGATATTTGGAATGAAAAGCCATGATTGTCATATTTGTTTTTTTAAATTTGTTGTCAACCTCATTTAGCTACTTGTCGAGTGATATTTTAAATCCACTGATTGAAATCAGTGTGTTCTTCAAGCAGATATGTATAACTCGTTTGAAAGTCATTGGATATGATAATTAAAAGCAAACATTTTGATAATATTATGCAACCTTGAAAGAAAATCCCTACCTAGTTTCTTAACTCCATGGAGCAACTGCCGGTACACATATCACATGAAGCCTTGCTTGGAGGACTAGTACAGTACTGAAGGATGTATCCATTTGAGATGTTCACAATAACAATTTTTTAATAAAAATTCTTGGTACTACTTCATAAATAATAAATAATTACATTACATATTTTTAAATAAACTGAAGCAAACTATTAAGAACAAATCCTGGCTAGAAGGATCCATAGGTGAGGCTTATTTGCTGCATGAGACCACCACTTTCTACTCCTATTATTTCATACAAGAAGAGTCCACATCAGTAGGTGTGGTTCCTACATCGAAACCTCTTTTTTGGTAGTCTGATTAAGCATCATGGAGGTTCATATCACATTATCTCAGTGGTCAGAAACTTCGAGCAACGACAATTTGTGTTCTTCTAAATTGCGATGAAGTTCAACCCTTTATTGAGTAAGACACTAAATTCTTTTAATAGTTCATTCTTTTGGGATAAAATATTATGATGGGCTAATCTATAGTTTTTTTTTCATTTGGGTATTAGTTTATTCTTAGATTGATTGTATTAGTTGAAGATGATATCACATGTCAGGAGATAGAGACTAATTTTCCGATGGTTCACAACACATGTAAGTTAGTGTTTAACAAAACTGTTGAACATCTAAGATAATTGTTATTAGGTAACTTTAAATACAAATGAGTTATTTATGAAGTACTTTATTCATCATCAGAACAATGGAGAAATGGATCAAGGCTTGCTAGATCTTGCTTGTGGACCCATGGACATCGTCAAAATTTGGCAAATTTGTGATGTGAATGGCTACAAATTTCATATGAGATCATAGTCAGAAGGAAAAAAAATACTTATAATTTTGGCATTTGTGTTAAAGAAAATAATAAATCAGATGATAAGATAGATTACTATGAGATTCTCAATGAAGTTGTTGAGCTAACTTATCCTGACTCTATTGGTAGGAGTGTATTATTGTTCAATTGTGACTGGTTTGATCATGCTCCTTATTGTGGAACAAGGGTTATCCAACCATATATCATAGAAGTAAAAGTGAACATGAGATATGGTAATCTTGATCCATTCAATTTAGTAAAGCAAGCAAGTTAGGTATTTTATCTTCTATAACACCATAGAATAAAAGACAAAGTTGAGTGGGCAGTAGTCATAGCCAATAAACCTACAACAACTATTGATATTTACAATTCAATTGAACCTGCACGTCAGGAAATAAAAATGACAGAACGTTCTACTTGATACTATCAATGAAGAAGTAAATTTAGTGGATGCTAATGATGAACACGAAGAAATTAATATCAATGAGCATGATTCTGGCAATGTTTTGGATGAAGTAATTTTAATTGCATCCTCAAGTGACTCATTAAAGGAGGTTAACTAAAATTTGTACGTTTTATTTTATTTTTTACTTTGTACTTCTGTGTTTTTCAGTTTCAGTAGTTTATAGTTTTTTCCTTTCTTTTTACTGTGTATTATTATACTTTCAACTTTAGTACTATGTTGATGCACTAATCAAATTTACTTTCCTTCTTGTAGATGACTTCTAGAGGGAGGGGCAGTCTCCCCCTTATCAGGGAAAGTGCCACCTTGTGGAAGTACATTAGCAGATAAGGGCATGGATGTGGTTGTACGGAGAACATCACATCAACTTCACCTCCAGTCTTGACCATCACACCAACACCTCCACTAGTCGTGACCACGACAACACTACTACTGCCAACCACAACACCACCACCACCACCAGCCATGAAACCACCACCACCACTAGCCGCGACCAAAACTACCAGTCATGACTACTATAACACTGTCCCCTTTAGCATCAACTATTATTAATAAGTCATCCAATTCAAGCAGCACGAGCAGCCTTCATATGCTTGGGGTAGTGGGGATCACATAAGTTTTATTTTAATACTGACATTACTACCTTAAATTTTTTTAATTTAATAGAGAACCAATCATATGTTATTTTCAAATTTATTCACCCCTCATAGGTCATCCATTCCATAAAATACATAATTCAGAGCAAGTACAACCAACCACCCGTACTTATCATGGAGTGAGATTTCGACGAAACTTCAGGATATGTGGTTTGGGGAGTTTAACATAAACTCTAAACATAGTAATTACAGTGATGTATTTATATTTATGAGTCTAATCATTTCTAATTCAATTTATAGAAAAAAAAGTACCCCCCCCCCCCCCCCCCCCCCCCAAAGGTCATCCATTCCATCAAAGACATAATTCGAAGCAAGTATAATCACCCGTACTTATCGTGGAGGGAGATTCAGATGAAAGTTCAGGATATGTGGTTTGGGGAGTTTAAGATAAAACCCAAACATAGGAACTATATTCATGTATTTATATTTATGAGTCTAATCATTTCTAATTCAATTTACAAAACATGTTCTTGCACCCACTCCCTCCCCCTACCTCGAGAAGGAGGCACACATGTGTAGGAACTTTGAGCACAAGACGAGTGATTGTCTCTGCTACCAATTCAGTGATATATGCAAGACACATGAACAAACCTTGTGTATTGAGGAGGATGTGCTTTCCACAATGTTTAGGGCATGAGAATCTCCCATGTATTAAAGGAAGAGGGAGCAGGCAAAGCAGAATCACTGCTCTGACAGCGAGGGCATGGGGGCCTCGAAGCACACATGTGGAGCACTCCCACATACAAAGTACAAGAGGAGTTTAAGAAGACTTTTTTTTTGCATTAAATCTTATTTTACATTAAATTTATGCTAATTATTCAATTACACTAACAAACTCTAGATAAAGGACGAGAATTAACTACCACAGAGTTAACGAGCGAACCCATAAGCAGCAGGCAAGCCGTTAATTCACAAGTTTAATGAGTATAAAAATTAAATAACTATCAAAATTGATTTAGTTTCACTTTCGTTAATATTATGTTTGTAGGAGCCCTTTTAGAGGCTCAAGAACAGCTGATCTCAGCACTCAGGCTGTGGTTCGGGCATATCTCATGATCCTTCTAAGTAAAAACTTTAGATGGAGGCTATTAGCTAGAAGTAGAATGGTGGGGTCCCAAGCGCTGACCTATCATGCCTGCCCGGCCTTTAGCACATTTGATGCATCTACTTCCACTGCATAAGAGAAGAAGATGCGTTGTCAGGTTGTTGCTGAGGTTACGACTTAAGTAGCCTCCCTGAGATCAAAGATGAGGGTAGAGATCAAATAAGTTCTGCATTCTAAACCATGGAAAGGGAAAGGGCCATTGCAGGATGAGGATGAGGAGGATACTGATGAGGAGATGACACAGGAGGATGAGGAGGATGAGTAAGGGTTTTTTTTTGTATGCTAAAAAATTTATTGTTAGTGAACTTTATTTTTATTATACAGTTGTACATATATTTTTTGATTTAATCCAATTATTTATCTATTTTTTATATGATTTATGTGTTAATTAGTTTCATTACAATGTTGTACTGTATTTTGATTACACTGTTCTGATTGCAGGTGTGTAGATTGTAGTGTTGAAAGAGGGTTTAACTTTTTTCTTATGATACATGTTTTCCACGATTTACTGATTGTTTTATGACCCCTTGATTATATGCTGATGGTTTTATTATGGTCTCTTGACCAAGCGATGTCCAGACAAAGCGTTGCACTTTTGCTACTGATAAAATCGTTGGTAAATTTCCACGATTAACCGATGGCTGTGTTATATTACCGACAGAACCACAATATTTTTTGACAAAAGTACAACACTTTTCCTGCAAAAATATGCATTGGCTATATAAATGATAGTCAATTTATGATTAAACATGGCAGGTTTTACTAACAGAAGTGCAACACATTTCTTACAGACATATGTGTTGGTTATATAACTGACAGTCAAACTATGGTTAAACATGGATTGTTTTTGGATCTCTAGAGATGGTCATAATATGTTAGATACACTTCAGTTAATGTAAAAAATTGGTAAATTTGTCTGTAAATTTATTACTAACAAACATTTTTGCTATGTCAATTTAGCTTTTGTTAAATCGTCAGTAGGTATATTATCTACAATATTTATGTTATTATCGACGGTAACTGACTGTCAGTAATAAGCTAACTTCCTGTTGTGTTAGGTGTTAGATGGGTTATCAAGGAACCCATCAAGTTACCTATTCTAATTATCATTAGATTTCTATTACTTTTAATGATTAGGAGAAGATCACATTCACTAGACCTTGTTATATCTGTATTTAAGATGATGCTTTTCAATCTTTATAATTTTCCTACTTAATTTCAAAGGTGTGTGATGTTGATATTTTCAATCCAATTGAGTAGAGCATATAGGTTTTTATGGATGAATTCTCAATGTTTAGTATATTCTTTGAATGTTATCTTCAATAATTAGTTTTTTTTTCTTTGAAATGATGTTGGGAGACTAATCTTATGTTAAATTAGGAGAAGTTTTAACTCATGGTGATTGAAGACATTATATTGGGACATAGGATTTCTAAAAGGAGGTTAGAGGTGGATAGAGTACAAATTTATGTCATAGAAAACCTACCTCTTCTTTCATCTGTGATAGAAATTAGAACTTTTTAGGTCATGTAAAAATATATGAAAGATTCATTCATGACTTCATTCAAATAATAAATTCCTTATGTGCTTTATTAGAGAATCACGTTCCTTATGAATTTACTTAGGAGTGGTTAGAAGCTTTTAAAACCTTAAAGAGTTGGCCTGTCACTAAACCTTTCATATTAGACCTTGATTAAACTTATCAATTCAAACTCAAGGGTAATTGGAGTCAATATGTTGTAAGAGTTATATTATGGAAAATAAGAGATAATTTTTTTATATCAATTATTTTGCATACATGACATTGAATGATGCTCAAATCAATTATGTTATAACTGAAAATGAATTCTTAGTCGTAGTCTTTACCATTGAAAAGTCTACTTCATAAATAATTGGAACTATCTCTATAGTTCTACGCTTATACGTCGGTGTCAGCATAAATTTTGGGAGGGGGGCGTGTGGGGGAGGTTCGTCCTGTGAAAGCTGTCGGTCGCCGGAATCAAAATCTCGTTGCCCACTTCAGAGGGACATTTCCCTTTGAAGCGGGCAACATGATTTTGATTCCGGCAACCCACAGCTTCCACGGGATTCAGAAAAACATGAAATCAAATTGATCTCGTATCCTTCATAGTTTAAATGAAAGAGAGCCACCCCATGAGCTATGTATCCATCTCAAAAGATAGACACATGGGTTGACGGTGAGGCTCAATCAAAAAAATTAAGAAATGTATGACATTCATTTAGTATGCGAAAACATTTTATTATAAGCCGACAAGTTCCCCTATTTAATATGAAAAATTAAATAAGTTTTATATTAAGCTGTGTTGGAAAAAGTTTCCTATAAGGGCAAGCCCCTATATTTAATTACATATTAGATAACCAAAGTCACCTAAAAAAACTCTCGAGAAAAATCAAACGATATTATCTTCAAGAAGTTCAAAGGATGAGACTTTTCAACGAGATCGGACAAAGATGTGTGAAATGGGAATAGCTCAAATTTGGAACATTTTATTTTGGTAATCGAAAAGAAGAAAGACTAACGGGTATCATGGATTTTGAGGAGAACCTCAGTGACCTCACAGTCTATCCTACTCTTTGGCTTCAATTTTGAGGAGAAATTATTCAAGTGTTTCATCCTGCCAAATTTATTTTTTAGGGCTTACATTCATGTGAAACGATCACACAAATAGCCTGAAAAATGTGAGGATTTAGGTTGTAACGAACAAAAACCTCGAAATCCTTGCATGAGTTAGGGCTTATTTTGTGTAGCAGAGCCATACAAAGGCATAAAGATAAGGTTGAGGATTTATGTCGCACTAGGCGGACAACCTTGAAATCCTATGGCTTGGTTGTTTAATTCTAAGGAATGGTTTAGTTGGTGTAGACATGTTTCACTGTTGATGATGGCTGTGCTGCAAACAATACTAGCTCCAAGCTCCTCGACGTAGTGAGCTTAAGTTTTCTAATGTGTCAAGTTTTGATTTCAAATCAAATGTTTTCTAAGGTTATGGTTATTCAAATATCATGGGGGGAGGGGGATGTTAAAGTTGATTAGAGCGACACTGGTTAGGATCCTACGGTTCCCTCGTTCTGACACCACTTTTTTCTTTCATATTCACTTAGTCCAAATGAATTTTCTAAACTCAACTCAATGAGTTCCATACTTTTATTTAGACCGTGGAAAATCTTGTTACTAACCATAGGTTACCTCCTCTGAGGGATTCCTAATCATCCGATAGAGACATTTTAATTAAGTTGCAATGTTTGTTGTTTTGTTTGTGATTAAACTTTGAGTTGTCTTATATTTTGACCGGTGTGGCGGTGAATTTTATCTTTTTTAATTTTTTTAATTTTGATTTTAACATGCAGGGTGACCTTAAGCATGCAAGCAACAAAACGAGAGGTACAAAAAGGTAAATCTAATAACTTAAAAGCATACATGTTGATTCTTACTGCTCCCCTACCTAAAAGGTTAACTTTGGAATATTTATATAATTTTGCAAGGAATTCAAATTGTAGGAGTAGATGAAGGTATAGTTATCAAAGACTTTGTTGAGTCTCGGAAGATCTTAATGGATGATTTTAGAATAAATATAACAAGTTCAATTTGCCCTTTGATACACCGAAAATATATGCATTTTTAGACCCATATTTTATACTCATTTTTTGTGAAATTGTACTTTAATGAAGGTATTTTGATGTTTTCTTGTAGGTTGTTGATTTTTAGGGCTTAAAGCAAAAAGAAAACAAAAAGGATGAAATTTAAAGTCAAAATTAAGTTTTTAAAGAAATGCTTAGTGCCGAGGTCAATGCCGACGATGCAAAATAATTTAACACTGCAGATTTTTACTCAGTGTCGACGGCGTCAGACCAACACCGACGGCGCCAAACCAACGCTGATGGCGCCAAAGGCAGTGCAGACCCCATTTCTAGAAGGTTTGATGTATTTGGATGACTTTTTAAGGCACCTCTTGGAGAACCGACCTTGGGCTCTATTTGGGGCCGAATTTCATCAGAAAATTGGTTCCTCTACGTTTTTCGCTCCTCTACATTTTTCACTCCTCTATGTTCATTTTCCACTCCACATCATTCATTCAACTACCATATTGGAGTAAATTAGTGATTTTGCTTTCATAGTTTAGAGTTTTTGTGATGAGATTTAGTGTGAAACTTTCCGTAAGAGTGTTGGAGAAGGAGAAAAGTGAGAGAATTCCTCTTCCCACTATTCTAAGGAAAGGCTACAAAGGATTTGCTTTGAGAAAGAGTTCAAGATAAGTTTGTTTGATTATTTAGTGTTGTATGACTTTATTTTATATATGAAATTTGTGTTTTGTCGTATCTTTCTCATGAAGTCTGAGTAGTTCTCTCTATCTTTCTCCCTACTCTGAGATATGGTGAAATGAAGAGATAAAATGAATGTGTCATAATTAAAATATAAAATAAATTGTGATGATTTTTCAACTCCAAACTTAATTTACTTTTCAGTCTAGCCAATTGATTTTTAAAAATATGTTGTGAAATATATGATCCGGGAAATATAGTATGAGTTCTACAATAGAGTGAGGATCACATTGAGGATCAGTGAGGATCACATTTGATTTCATGAAGGAGAAATTCGCTCATGAAATTAAGTGCAAATAAATAGGGAAATATTCTTTGTTGGGTGTAAAATTGGAGAATCTTTAGGGTGATAGAGTAAAATTCCTAATTTGGTCTTAGTGTTTAAAAACTAAAGTGAGAGTTAGCCTTCAGGTGAAGGGAACTGGGAGCTCTGGAGTGGAAGCTGATATCCTCCTAGCCTTTTAATCCCCCCACTGTTAGCCATAGATTTAAGGACTAAACCTAAGATTAGCTAAAGATTTTCTATGCAATGTATCAGGGTAGAGAATTAAAATTTCTTCTATTTGGCACAATACATATTAAAAACATTTATCTCTTCTCATTTCACCAGAATTTCATTGTAGTGGGAATGATGTTTTTTCACATAAGAAATCTTCATTACCTAAATATAGTTCTTAGATTAGTATTTAATATTTAAAAGTTGCATTTTTGTTTTTACTAACAGTTAAGTAATTTAGTTTCGTTAAAATCTCAACATTTGAAATTAGTGATAGTGATTTCGTTTAATTTTCTATAAATTACCTATTAAAATTTATCATTGCTAACTTACACCTTCCCCTTGGGATCAATATTTAGGGCTTAAATAGAAAGTCCATTATTACTTGATAACGATATGTATACTTGCGTAGAATCTCATTATTAATTGCCTATAATTATATATATTTTACACAACTTACTTTTCATATAAGGATCAAGTTTTGGGCGTTGTAGTAGTGTCAACTTCATAAATCCTTACATATAAGAAATTTGGGACCAAGTTTTTGGCGCTGTTGTCGAGGAAGGGAATGATTAAATTTAATTAAATTAAATAGTTTTGATAAATTAGGAAATTTAGATAATATATATACAAATTTATAAAAATATAAAAAAATAATATAAAAAAATCCAAAAAGAAATTTTATCTTGCTTGCTTTATTTGTTTATGTGAAATATTAGACCTTAAGGTTTAGTACCTTACGATTCAGAATTAAAATTTTCTATTAGAAAAATTCAAAAACAACAAAGAGAAACTAAAAATTTGAAAGAAACGTCAAATAATATAGAAAATCCAATAAATGAAAATTGACAAAGACCTTTAAAAGATTATGCAAATCCGACAGCAGATGAACTTCATTTAACTATCAAAATCTTGATGTTGTTGCTAATTCATTTGAGCTTAAACCTATTATTATCCAAATGGTACAAAATAATCAGTTTGGAGGATCACCTACTGAAGATCCTAACTTACATCTTGTTAGTTTTCTTGAAATTTGTGCTACATTTAAATATGACAGAGTGTCTAATGATGATGTTAGGCTTAGACTTTTTCCTTTTTCATTAAGGGATAAAGCCAAGGCTTGGTTAAATTCATTAGCACCCGAATCTATTAGAACTTGGGGAGAACTATCACAAAAATTCTTGGCTAAATATTTTTCACCCTTGAAAACCGCTAAGCTTTGAAATGATATTACATCTTTTTGTCAGTTTGAAGGGGAATCAATATATGAAGCCTGAGAAAGATTTAAGGATCTTCTTAGAAAATGTTCACACCATGCTTTGCTAAATTGGTTAATAATTCAAACCTTTTACAATGAACTGATAGGATCATTATGATCTATTATAGATGCTGCTGCAGATGGATCATTAATGTCAAAACCTTTTGATGAAACATATTCTTTAATTGAAGAAATGGCTACTTCCTAAGACAGTAGCCAGTGTTCATGATTCTGATGTAATGTCTATTTTGGCATCTCAAATAGCTTTTATTTCTAAAAAGAATGATCAAATAGGAGTGAACTATTCTCAAATGCCCCCAATATTAGAGGAAAATTAACTAGGACAGATTATTGATACTCAATAATCTTATGAAACTTTAAATGCTATAAATAATCGAAATAACAATCCCTATTCTTATTATTTTAACCCTGAATAGAAAAATCACCCTAATTTTATTTAGAATAATTATAATAATTTGGTGAATCCATCTAGAAATCTGAACAATCAAGGAAATCCTAGTTTTTGACCTTATTATCCTCCATGATTTAACTCCAATCCTAACCCACAAGTTAAGGAAAAGAAATTGATAATGGAAGAAATGATGTTGAATATGGGAAATCAAATACAGAATCAAGGGGCTGCTATTAGAAACATTGAAAATTAATTAGGACATATTGCTACTGCACTTAATAACAGACCTTCTAGAATTCTTCCGAGTACTGTGGAAGTTAATCCAAAAGATCAAAATAAAGAGAAAATTAAAGTTATTCAATTACGAAGTGGAAAAGTAATTGAAACAAGGATCTAAAGAGAAACTGAAGTTGATGAAGAGAAGGAAGAAATGAGAAATGATCAACAGGAAAATGAACAAATACAGTTTGCTCCTGTAGAAAAACCATTACCTCCGTTTCCTCAAAAATTGAAGCAAAAGAATAAAGATAAATAATTTACAAAATTTTTGGAAATCCTTAAGAAGCTAATGATAAATATTCCTTTTGTTGAAGCTTTGGAACAAATGTCAAGTTATGCAAAATTTATGAAGGATGTACTAAATAAGAAAAGGAAGTTTAAAGATCATGAGACCGTTGCACTCAGTGAAGAGTGTAGCGCTATTATTCAGAAAAAGCTTCTTGAAAACTTAAAAGATCCTGGTAGCTTTACTACACCTTGTGCAATTGGTGAAAAGTTTTATGGAAAGGCTTTATGTGATTTAGGAGCTAGTATCAATCTTATGCCCTTATTGATCTTTAAATATTTAGATTTGGGAGAAATTTACCCTACTACTATAACTCTTCAGTTAGCTAATCGATCAATAACTTATCTAAAAGAAATTATTGAGGATGTACTGGTCAAAGTGGATAAATTTATTTTCCCTATAGACTTTATAGTATTGGATATGGAGGAAGATAAAGAGATTCTTATTATTTTAGGGAGACAATTTCTTGCAACGGAAAGAGCTGTAATAAATGTACAAAAAGAAGAATAAATAATGAGAGTTAATGATCAAGAAGTAAAATTTAATATAGCAAAAGCTATGAAATATCCTGCAATAGATAATGAATGTTTCAGGATGGAAGTAGCTGAGTATTTAAGTAATGAATAGTTTAAGAAAGTATTCGAAGATAAATTTAAGCAAGGAGAAATTTTTTAGAATGAAGATGAAGTTAAAGAAGAAGATTTGGATTATATTCAGGGAAAATTTAAAATGTTAGACTTGTTGGACAACGATAGTAAAAATCTTATTCCTTCAATTATTCCTTCAAGTATTAAACATATTAAACAACCTAAACTTGAATTAAAAATATTACCTGCCCATTTAAAGTGTATTTTTAGGAGAATCATCTGCATTGTCTGTTATTATATCTTTCGAGTTAACTGAAATTCAGGAAGAAGAGTTAATAGAAATGTTGAAAAAGTATAAAAAGGCTTTTAGATGGACTTTAACAAATATTAAAGGAATTAATTCTTCAATTTGTATGCATAGAATTTTATTAGATGAACAATATGAACCTAAAGCTGATCTTGAGAGAAGATTAAACCTGATATGAAAGAAGTTGTTAAAAGGTTGTTAAAAGAGAGATTTTAAAATGGCTAGATGTTGGAATTATATATCATATTTCAGATAATGTTTGGGTAAGTCCAATTCACTGTATTCCGAAGAAAGGAGGAGTGACTGTTGAAGAAAATGAGAAAAATGAATTAATACCAATATGATAAGTAATTGGTTGGCAAGTTTACATTGACTATAGAAAATTAAATATGGCGACCAGAAAAGATCACTTTCCTTTACCCTTTATAGACCAAATGTTGGATAGATTGGCAGGGAATAAGTATTATTGTTTTTTAGATGGAAATACCGGTTATCACCAAATTCCAATTGCTCCAGAGGATCAAGAGAAAATAACATTTATAATCTCATATGGAACATTTGCTTTTCGTAGAATGTCTTTTGGACTATACAATGCACCTGCAATATTTTAAAGATGTATGATGTCAATTTTTAGTAATTTTATAGAACATGAAATGGAAGTGTTTATGAATGATTTTTCTGTATTTGGAACTTCATTTGAATTATGCCTTAATAATTTAGAAAATATTATAGAAGTATGTGAAAAAGTCAATTTAGTATTAAATTGAGAAAAATGTCAATTTATGGTTACAGGAGGTATTGTACTTGGGCATAAAATTTCTGAAAAGGCATGGAAGTAGGTCATGCAAAAATCCAAGTTATAGAAAAATTACCACCACCTACTAGTGTTAAATGGGTGAGAAGTTTTTTAGGACATGCTGGTTTTTACTGGTGCTACACAAAAAATTTCTAAAAAATAACTAAGCTTTTATGCCAACTTTTAGAAAAAGAAATGAAATTTGATTTTAATGAAGAATGCATAAAAGCATTTAAATTATTAAAGAAAAAATTAGTCACTGCACCTATAATAGTATCACCTAACTGGAAAAAATCATTTGAAATAATGTGTGATGCTAGTGATTATGCTATTGGGGATGTATTAGGATGAAGGCACAACAAAGTTTTTTAAAGTTATATATTATGCTAGCAAGACTCTAAATGAAGCTCAAATTAATTATACTACTACTACAGAAAGAGAGTTATTAGCTATTGTTTATGCCTTTTATAAATTTAGACCTTATTTAATTTAAACTCAATGTATAGTGCATACAGATCATTTTGCTATTAAATATTTAATGCAAAAGAAGGATGCTAAACCAAGATTAATTAGATGGATACTTCTATTGCAAGAGTTTGATTTTACTATGATTGATAGAAAGGGAAATGATAATCAAATAGCTGATCATTTGTCTAGAATAGAAATAGAAATATTAAATAATTTTGCAAATGAAATTTTAGAGAATTTCCCTGATGAACAAAAAAGACTATTTTTGGGATGACCCATATTTATATAAACAATGTAAAGATCTAATTATTAGAAGATGTGTGTCTTATGAGAAAACTCAATAGATAATTGAAAGGTGCAATAATTCTGAATTTGGAGGACATTTCAGAACAAATAGAACTACATATAAAATTTTACAAGCTGGATTTTATTGGCCTACTTACTATTTTTAAAGATACTATTTTTAAAGATGTTGATGAATATATTAAAACGTGCGATAGATGTCAACGCGTAGGAAATATATCTAGAAGAAATGAAATGCCTCTAAATTACACATAGGAAGTTGAAAGTTTTGATGTGTTGGGATTAGATTTTATGGGACCATTTATGCCTTCATTTGGAAAATTATATGTATTACTTGTTGTTGATTATATGTCCAAATTGATTGAAGTTATTGTTGTACTTAGATGTGATGCTCGGAGTGTTTCTAAATTTTAAATTAAGAATATTTTTACAAGATATGGAATGTCGAGAATAATTATTACTGATGGAGGATCTCATTTCAGGAAAAAGATAATAAAAAAATTAATTAAGAAATATGATATTTTGTATAGATTCTCTACTGCTTATCATCCTCAAACTCTAGCAGAGATATCAAATCGTGAAATTAAATGCATTTTAGAAAAGGCTGTAAATCCTTATAAATTAGATTGGTCTGCTAGACTTGACAGAGCATTGTGGGCATATAGAAGTGCTTATAAGACTCCTATAGAAATGTCTTCATACAGACTGATATTTGGAAAAAACATGCTACTTACCTGTAGAATTAGAGCATAAAGCATTTTGGGCTATTAAGGAATTTAATTTTAATCTAAAAGATGCTGGTGAGAAAAGATTATTGCAACTCAATGAACTTGAGAAGATTAGAAATGAAGAATACGATAATGCAAAAATCTATAAATAGAAAATGAAAATATAGCATGATAGGAAGATTATTCAGAAGAAATTTGAACCTGGACAAGAAGTTCTATTATATAATACATGATTGATATTGTTTCCAGGAAAAATGAAATTTAGATGGTTAGGGTCATTTAAAGTAATTAAAGTTTATTATTATGGAACTATTGTGATTAAAGATCCTAAAACTGGAAAGATATTTAAAATAATGGGCATCGTTTGAAATACTATTATGAAGGGCACATACCTCAATTTAAAGAAGTTTTAATGTTAAGTCAACCCAACTAAACAAATGGTATGTCGGGCTAACAAAATTAAACCAAGCGCTTTATGGGAGGCAACCCATTCTTATATGTTTATGTATTATTATTTAGTTTGTTAACTGTCTTATATATTAGTATATAATAATCCTGCAAAATTGCATTTATTATAAATTAAGTTTAATATTGGAATTGGAAGAAATGTCAGAATTTAATTGAAGGAAAAAATGAAAATCACAAAAATTTGGCCAGTGGCACCGAAGGCGCCAGAATGGGCATTGATGGCACCCAAGAAAACGGACTCAGCACCGACAGTGCCCATCGAGAGCGCCGACAGCACTATGGACGGTTGGACGGTTCCTGCGACTTTTGGCGGACTTTGGCGGGGTTTCGCTCCATAATAATCGCCAGGAGGTGTTTTTAAAGTCCTAAAAAACTGCCTAAGACTCCTAGAAACGTCCTATTTTCATATTCCATGGCTTCCAATTCCAGAAAAAATTTAAGGTATGGAGTTTTTAATAAAAGAAATTTTATTAGTTTTGATGCACAGAGATTATACGATAAAATTATTACGAAGAAGAGATTGATCAAGAAAAAAAGATTTGTTAATCATGGGTTGATCAATCCAAGTTCTCTAGTTGAAAAGATCATTTTGCAAAAGGGATGGGAAGTTTTATGTTACACTATCGTTGCGGTTGTTATACCTGTAGTGAAGGAGTTCTATGCAAATCTACATGGAATTACCCAAGGAGTTGTCTTCGTTCGATGTCTTCGTTCGAGGTAAGGCTAAAGGCTATACTATTTACTCCTGCGAGGATTAATGAATTGTATATTATAGAAAATGTTCTAATCTATCATTATGCAAATTTCATTACTACGCAAGATTTGAAGCAAGATATTTATAATTTTCTGATGGATGAAAGTGATATGTGGGAAGTACGAGATGAAGGATATATTAGTTTTCCTACTTCATCATTTAATCCAATTTCAAAACAATGGCATTTTTTATTTGTGCAAAATTACTCCCTACTATGAAGATCAGTAGAGTCATCAAGGAGAGTGTTATTTTAAACTACTGCATTCAAATGGAGAAACCTGTTGATATAGGTTCAATTATATTTAAATATTTGATGGGAATCATTATGAATGGGCCAATTTATGGACTTGGGCATCCTTCAATAATTTTTCTAATTTGCAGTCAATCCCAAGTGTCATATGAAAGTTGGGAAAATGTTTTACTACCATGGGAGCCTATGATTTCTATTGATGATCAGTATGTTGGTAATGGAAATGAAGCACTAAATGCTATTATAGATCATTCTTCACATGCTTCATCTCCATTAATACCACCAGCAGTTGGAAGTTCGCTTGCTTTAGAAAAGTAATTGATGAAAATTTAAAGAGAACTTCAGAGTATTATGAATGCAGTAGGAGATCTCAAGTACCTTTTTGATCACCTAGATTGGAGAATGAAAGAAAATTTTGATCACACTGGAACTTTTGAAGCAGCATTAGTTCGGATGTTTAAAGAAAAGGGGTGGATCGAAGAAAATTTGACAGATAAATTCCCGTACCGATCCTTCTACAACTTATTTGTTCATTACCAATCTATGGGAGATATTAGAGGAGGTCAAAGCACTGAAGATGAGGCCAAATGATTAAAGATTGTGAACTCTTTACTTGCTTAAAAATGTTTATGTGTTTTAATGTAATTGTATGGATTTGGTTAGGTTTAATTTGGTTTGTTTTTTCTTTAGAATTCTGAACTTTGATTATGTGTATAGTGTTATGTCAGCATTTAGTGTTGTGACTTGATTTCAACATTGAGTTGTTATTAGTTTGTTTAATAGGTATGAATTTGTGAAATGTGTTTGTAAAAAGTGTATTTTCATATATAAAAGACAGTTTGGTGTTGTTTGTGAAAATGATTGTTTGTGAAATGTGTATTTATAAATTTAGATAAAAATTTGTGTTTAAAAATACTAAAAACTTTGGAGAAAATTGAAAGGAAATTGAAATTTTGAAAAATCAAAATAGTGAATTTCATGCCTTCAGTGTCACCGGCACCCTCGACCCGAGAGCAGTGAATTAACCCTTTAATTCATGATTTTCACACCAAGCCTCCATTTTTACCCCCTTAAGTCACCTTCAACCTTTGGTTTTGCACCTAGGGCTTCATTTTGGGTGGATTTGAAGCGATTTTGAGGCAAAGAAACTTTGGATTTCATCTTCTCTAGGTAAGAGCTACACTTTAAGGTAAAAATTTTTTGTTTTCACCAAAGATTTTTCTCACATTGACCATATCCAAAATTTTGATATTTTTTTGAGAAATTTTGAGAGAATGCTTTGGTGAAGAACTCTTAGTGAATTTAAGTTTAAAGTAGTTTACATTTTGATTTTAAAAATTTTTGGGATTTATTCAAAATTTTTCAAAATTTTTTAGATTTCCTATGGCACCTAGATCGAGCAAAAGAAAAGTAGAATATCAGAGCCAGTGCTTGATTTCATAGTTTGCAAGAAAATAAAAAAGTAATTCGGGACCAAGGTTTTAAAAATCTGGGAGGAGAGTTGAACGATTGATTATCGCTCGACAATGGGAAAACTTTTATTATTTTACTACCAATGTGATAGCTAGGATTGTAATGGAATTTTATGTTAACCTTTATAATGCTTTTGATGATTTTGTTTTTGTTCGAGGAAAAAGGGTGGAGTTTACTCCAAGAAAAATTAATGAGTTTTATCAGTTAGAAGATGTGTATAGATGCCAGTATCATTCTTTTTATGCTACAGATCAGGCTTTAGATGAAGTTATTTCTTTTCTGACAATTTAAAATGGGGCTTGGAAAATAATAAATGGAGTTAAAGTTAACTTTCCCCTTTCTATTTTAAATGTAGTATCTAAAGCCGGACACTATTTTATTTATAGGAGGACGATTCCAATGAATCATCACAGTGAAGTGACCAAGGATAGAGTCATCCTGAACTACTGCATTCAGCAAGTGATGGATAAAAATGTAGGCTCTATCATTTTTATGAACACTCGATTTATTGTTATGGGAGAGACCACTGGTGTATTGGTGCACCCTACTCTGATTTACACACTTTGCACTTTGTGAGCATGCAGAGTGAGCATGCAGAAGTTGATTTCAAACCTAATGAGGAGAGGATTGAGCCTCAGAGACCCATTGGGCTCGCAAACATTAAGCCCTATGAGTCTCATGTTGATTAGAGATCTAGAAGACAGGCCAGAGATATTCCTTCTACTTCTAGAACCCCTAGTGTGCCTACTTCAAGTGACCCCAGCAACAAGGAGTTGTTGGACCAGATGATGACTCAATAGGGAGATATTTTGAGGATGGATCATAGGATGCAGAATATGGAGGCCAGAAATGCTCACATTGATGATCTGATTCACCAGAAATTTGAGTATGATGCTGCTTTTGAAGATGCTTTAGTGAGATATCTGAGGGGTGACCATACAGGGGGTGACCCTATTCACCCTACTTATACTCCATATCAGCAGCAGAAGTTAGATGTCGATGATGAGGAAGATGATGACTGGTGATCTTTTTGTTTGTTTGTGGATGATGAGGAAGATGATGACTAGTGATCTTATTAATTGATTATTTATATGTGTTTGTACTGTGTGATTGTGTTATGTTTGTTATGTTGTTGTTGAGACTTTGTTGTTATGTTATGTGAAACTATAATTTGAAAAACTGTTTTCATTTTTAGAATTTAGTTTAGTTTTGTTGTAATTTTCAGCACCTTGTTATGTTTTGTGATTAGCTTTTTCTCAGCAAATTTTATATGTATTATGTGCAATTTCATATTTTTAACCTTGTAGTTTTCATATTAGCACCTGCAGCATTTCAAAATTTATGTTAAAAAATCAGAATCTCCAACAGGTATGAATTTTTTTTATGTATTTAATATTTTCTTTTACCCTTCATTTTTAAAGTTCTTCATGTAAAAATCTTTGTTGACCTCACTTTTGGTTGAGGTCTAGAAAATTTCTTTAGTAGCCTAGGTCTAGCCATAGGACTTTCCTATTGACTAGTCTTAGAAAACTAGAAGAGGTACCCCACTATTAGAAATTCAAAACTCTTCTTTTTATTCAACTTGAAATTCCACATATTGATCTTAACCTCTAGCATTTAGTAGGTAAGATCATTATAAGAGAATT
>NW_018164566.1:474225-474800 GCF_001263595.1 Phalaenopsis equestris
CTAAACCCAAATCCATCAAAATCCATTCAAATTAACCATCAAATCAACTTCAAAACAACTTTCATCCTTCATGAAAGTTGTTCATAATGATGTTTCACACCAAACACAACAATCAATTTGAGCTTAGCCCAAAGTTAGCTCAAGTTTGACCCAAGTTTAGCCCTACATGCTTAATTTAAGTCTAAATCCAAATCCATTAACTCATCTAAATTGACCACCAAATCAACTTCAAAACAACTTTCATCCTTCATGAAAGTTGTTCATAATGATGTTTTACACCAAATAAAAGAATTAATTTGAGCTTAGCCCAAAGATAGCTCAAGTTTGACCCAAACTTATCCCAATATTCTTAAAATGGGTCAAAAATCAAAAATCCACCAAATTGGTTAACCAATTGACCTCAAAATGACTTTCACCCTTCATGAAAGTTGTTCCTCATGATCTCCTACACCAAATGATATATTTAATTGGGCCAATTGGCATGCCTAACCTAGCCCAAACACAAGCTTTGCCTAACCTAGCCCAAACACCAAATGATATTTTTTGGACTTTAGGTCAAATCTAACCCAATTGAG
>NW_018164567.1:0-6517 GCF_001263595.1 Phalaenopsis equestris
TGATCTCCTACATCAAATTCCATATTTAATTGGGCTAATTTATATGCCTAACTTAGCCCAAACACAATATTTGGTCATGAACACCATTTTGGACTTATGACCAAATCCAAACCACTTAAGCTTGGTATGGTCAAATGAACCTTGCCATGACTCACCTTAGACCCTAGGGTTGAGTCCCAAGCCAGCCGTTAATCCATGGTTAACCTTGATATTTATCTCAAGGGTAAAAATTTTAATTTTAATCCTTGGAAGAGATAATGAAGAGGTTAAATCAAAGACACATGTCCATACCCTATGGTGCCATTTTTACTGAGCATCATGAGCTTTAACTATGATTCAAGCCTTGGTTAACCACCTTAACCCAAGCTAAAGCCCAAAACCGTGAGCCCCCACATGGTTAAAACCCAAATTCATGCCAAGAGGCCACCTCAGCTCAAATTGAGCTGAGGACCCCTCTGCTTGACACCTAAGCAGTGGGGCTAAGCTCTCAATTGGCCAGCTAAGCTCCCCATTAGCCAATTTCTATAAAATCTACCCCTCACGGCCATGGATGGGTGTGGTAAAAAGATTTTCACTGAGGCCTTCTAAACCCTTCAGAGAGCTTCCCTAGGAGACCCTTCTATTTATAGGCATAAATCCCTCAAATAACTTCTAGGCATGTATAGGAACTGCCTTGACATGTTTTTACAAATTAATTAGCGGTTAAACCTTCTAAAATCTTAATTTTTCACATGTTTTTTAACTGTCAAGCTTACGCGCCAAATCTTGGCGCTTAAGCGCCAGTGCACATTTTTGCACCAGTCAACTTAACTCTCATTATAACATGTCTAAGTTACTAAATAAAGTCTTAAAATCAATACTAACACATAATAGCTAAAAAATACTATCCAAATTTTTCTTAATCACACACAGATGACAATCAAAGCAAAACACACTGATAACTATGGGATGCCTCCCACAAAGTGCTTGGTTTTATGTTGTCAGCCCGACGTAAACAATGCTTATCCTAGTTGACCCAACATCATTGCTTCATTAAATTTATGCTGATCCCCTATAAAATAAGGTCTCAGTTTATGAATATTAACTTTAAATACTTTATCAGTCGTAGGATCTTTAATATCCACAGCTCCATAAGGATAAATTTTCATCACACCAAATGTGCCCATTCACCTGGACTTGAGTTTTGCTTGGAATAATTTTAACCTTGCATTATATAGAAAAACTTATTGCCCTGGCTGAAAAGTTTTAGTAAGAATCCTTTAATTATGCCACATTTTCATCTTTTATTTATAAATCTTAGCACTTTCATATGATTCATTCATTGTCTATTCAGGCTCATTTAATTGCAATAATCTTTTCTTACTAGCATCTTTCAAATTATAATTGAATTCTTTAATTGCCCAATATTCTTTATGCTCAAGTTCAACTAGTAAGTGACAAGCTTTCCTAAATATTAGCCTATATGGGGACATTCCTATAGGAGTTCTCTATGCAGTTCTATAAGCCCACAAAACATAGTCAAGTTTGACTGGCCAATCCATTTTTGTTAGATTCACAGATCTTTCCATAATTATTTTAATTTCCCGATTGGATAATTCAACCAAATCACTTATATAAGGATGATAAGCAGTAGCAATCCTATGGTTTATATGATATTTCTTTAATAATTTTTCCATTATGGCATTTTTGAATTGACTTCCCCCATCAGTTATGATAACTCTCGGTATCCTAAATCTACAAAATGTGTTCGTTTTAAGAAATTTTGCAACACTTTGAGCATTACATTGAGGTAAATCAACAACTTCTATCCATTTGGATACATAGTCCACTACTAACAAAATATATAAATTCCCGAAAGATTGTATAAATGGTCTCATGAAATCTAATCCCCAAACATCAAATATTTTAATTTTGAGTATATAATTAAGGGGCATCTCATTTCTTCTAGAAATATTGCCTACTCGTTGACATCTATCACAAGCTTTGATATAAGTAGTGGACTACTCGTTGACAACTCTAAAAATAGTAGGCCAATAGAATCCATATTGTAAAATTTTATATGTTGTATTATCAACACCAAAATGTCACCCAAAATCAGAATTATGACATTTTTGGATAATTTCATAAGTTTCTTCTAATGGTACAAATCTTCGAATAATCAGAACCTTTCCTTGTTTATAAAAAAATGGGTCATCCCAAAAATAAGTCTCAGCTTCATAAATAAATTTCCTCTTCTGTTGGTATGTCATTCCATAGGGTATAATATCACTAACAAGAAAGTTCACAATGTTGGCATACCACAGAACACACCACTTATTAATATTGAACAATCTTTCATCTGGAAAATATTCATTAATTTCTTTATCAAAATAGAGTGGTTTTTCTAATTCAAGCCTGGACAAATGATCAGCAATTTGATTTTCAGTCCCCTTTCTATCTACTATTTCAAAATCAAATTCTTACAAAAGAAGAATCCATCTTATAAGTCTAGGTTTAGCATCATTCTTTTTCATTAGGTACTTAATAGCAAAATGATTTGTATGCACTACACAGTGAGTTCCAATTAAATATGATCGAAATTTATCAAAGACATATACTATTGCTAATAACTCTTTTTCAGTTATTGTATAATTAATTTGAGTTTCATTAAGAGTTTTACTAACATAGTAAATTACTTTGAAAATTTTATCATATATTTATCCTAAAACAATTCCAATAGCATAATCACTAGCATCATACATTAACTCAAAATGTTTTCTCCAATCTGGTGAAATTATAATTGGTGTAGTGATTAATTTTTCTTTTAATAACTCAAAAGCTTTTGGGCACTTTTCATCAAAATTAAAAATTGTATCTTTCTCTAGTAAATGACATAAAGACTTAGCAGTTTTTGAAAAGTCTTTAATATATCGCCTGTAGAATCCAGCATGTCTAAAAAACTCCTAATTTCCCTTACATTTGTTGGATAAGGTAAATTAGCGATCACTTCAATTTTAGCAAGAACTACTTCCATACCATTTTTTGATATTTTATGTCCTAATACAATTCTTCTTGCTACCATAAATTGACATTTTTCCCAATTAAGGACTAAATTTGTTTCTTCACAGCGCTTAAGAACTTTTGATAAATGTTCTAAATGAAGTTCCAAACACTGAAAAATCATCCATAAATACTTCAATTCTTTTATCAATTAAATCATAAAAAATTTCCATCATGTATCTTTGAAATGTAGCACAGGCATTACATAAACTAAAGGGCATTCTTCTAAAAGCAAAAGTACCATACAAACTAGTAAAAATTGTTCTCTTGATCCTCAGGAGTTATTTGTATTTGGTGATAATCAGTATATCCATCCAAAAAATAAAAGTATTTATGCCCAGCTAGTCTATCTAGCATTTGATCTAGAAAGGGTAGTGGAAAATGATCTTTCCTAGTGGTAAGATTTAATTTTCTATAATCAATGCATATTCGCCACCCTCAACATGTCTAGTAAGTATTAGCTCATTATGTTTATTTACAATCACAGTTACTCCTCCTTTCTTAGGAACACAATGAATTTGACTAACCCATGCACTATCTGAAATAAGGTAGATAATTCCAGCATCTAACCACTTTAAAATTTCTTTGTTTACAACTTCTTTCATAACAGGATTCAATCTCCTTTGAAGATCAGCCCTGGGTTTGCAGTTCTCTTCCATATGAATTCTATGCATACAAATTGAAGGACTTATTCCTTTAATATCAGCAATTGTCCATCCAAAGGCTTTCTTAAAATTTTTCAATATTTTCATCAATCTTTATTCTTCTTCCATCGTTAACTTTGAGGAAATTATAACTGTTATAGTAGATGAATCTCCTATAAAGACATATTTTAAGTAATCAAGAAGTAACTTCAACTGAAGTTTTGGAGGTTTTTCAATTGATGGACAAAATGATTTATCTTTGTCTATCGTGTCGAAAATTTCAAAACTTTCTCGAACATAGTTTGAATCTCGAACATAGTTTGAATCCATAGTTTGAATCTTCCTTAAAAAGATCTTCACATTGATCTAATTCCACTTCTTGCTCGTGTTCTAATTTTTTTTCTTTAGATGTTTCTTCATAAGTAGTTTTAAAATGACATTCTCTCAGATATCTTATAACATTCATTCTATAACATTCATCATTTATACCTTTTGCAGGATATTTCATTGATCTTGAATGTTAAAAGTAATAGTTTGATCATTGTAGTTTGATCATTGACATGCATTTATTCCCCTTTCTACACATCTATTTTTGCTCTTCCTGCGGCTAGGAAAGGTCTCCCCAAAATGATAGGTATCTCTTTATCTTCCTCCATATCTAGCATAATGAAATCAACAGGAAAGATAATTTGATCTACTTTCACTAGGACATCTTCTATAACTTCTTTAGGGTATGTTATTGAACGATCTGCTAACTGTAGAGTTACATTAGTAGGGGTTATTTCTCTATATCCCAATCTTTTAAATATTGATAATGACATAAAGTTAATGATTGCACCTAAATCACATAAACCTTTCCCATAAAATTTGTCTTCTATTGCACATGGAATTGTTAAGCTACTACGATCTTTAAGCATTTCAGGAAGCTTCTTCTGAATTATAGCACTCTGACAGCAACTTTATATATGCTTAAAAATACAAGAATTTGATACAGCTGCTAGAAGATTTAAATCCCCGGCAACGGTGCCAAAAACTTGATAACGATTATAGATTTGATAAATATGTGTATAAAATATTCAATAGTTGCAAAGTCACACTTATCAACGCAAATATACGTATCGCTCAAGTAATACAGGGCTCTAATGGAGTCTTGGATATTGACCCCACAGGGAGTAATATTAGAGGCTACGAACTAAGATTTAAAAAATTAATACTTAATCACAACAATATAGTTCAAATTGCATATTTTTCACTAATAGGCAATTGAAATAAAAATATAATTTTAATAAACTCTTAATTAACTAATTCTACTAATAAAGTTTCTAATGTGAAGTTCAATATATAAGAAAGCATCCTTCTCCTTGTCAAGAAATTTAAGTGAATGGATAAATTGAATCAGTTCAAATTATATTGTGTCAAATAGGAGCATACCTATTCTTTATCCTTTGAACCAGGCATAAAGAACATTGACTAATCCTATGCTTAACTGGGAGGATACCGACTCTCACTTCGGAGCTCCCACGTTCCCCTCTCTTGAGGGCTAACATCTACACTTCAGCACCCAAACGATAGGACCAGATTGAGGATTTTAGTCTGTCACTCTAAAATCTCCAATTCTATGCCCGATAATTTTTATTTTCCTATTTATTTGCACCCAAATTTTGAGGACTTTGACCTCCCTAAATCTTGCTTGTAATCTTCACTTTAGTTGTATAACTCAACATATTTTAACAAATCAATTGGCCATATTGAAAGTAAATTAAGATTGAAGTGAAAAGATTATCACAACTTCTTTAACATTTTCGAACATTACCAATTCAAATCACCATTTCACAAAATCTCAAGACAAGAAGAAAAACATAGAAAACTAATCAGAACTCATGGAGAAGATACGACAAAACTTAGAATTTATATATAAAGCAAAGTCATACAAACTTCAATAAGTAAATACAACTTATCTCTACTTCCTCCCCAAACAAACTCCTCAAAGTTCCTCTGAATCTCTTCCTTTCATTACAACACAAAGAATTCTCCTTCGAAGCGGTAAGGAGGAAGATATCTCTCACTTTCCTTCCACTCTTACAATCTCTTGAATAATTCCTCACAATACTAACCACTCTCTACACTCTAATGGGCACCACAAACAATAAAGACTCACTGGACACCACCTTTTTCGGCCTCCAAATGTTTCTGTTAAAGTTGTAGAAGAGTTTTCAAGAGTTGCCCAAGCGACCCTTGAAAAATCATCCACATTCAATGCATCTGTTGAGAGAACCGACGTGCTCGCCGTCGGCGGCCTCCATGGAGCCGGCGACACGGCCTTCTAGAATATTTAATTCTAGACTCTCGATAAAAACCAGGCGTCGGCGGCGTCGAGTCCTCCGTCGGCCCCCAAGATCAAATCTTCCTATTTTGGTCTTTTTTGCTCCAAATTTGCTCCTTTTTGCATCTTTTTGCTCCAATGACCATAATTCAATATACATGCAACAAAACATCAAAAATACCTTTATTTAAAGTGCAATATCATCAAAATCAGAGTAAAATATGTATGAAAATCTCAACATATTTTCCTTGGTCAAAATCCCCCAAACTTAACTATTACTTGTCCTTAAGTAATTTTAGTACTACATAAAAGTTATGATCTACTGTGGTAAAGTTTTAATTCAAAAATACTATAAGTTTGATTTAAGTAAATACCATAGTGAATTTTATAGAAAAATTTCAAGTAATTAAATAAACTCTGTAGGAACAATATTATCTAGTCATCAAGTTTAAGAGTTCTAGTTTTCTATTCATTTCAAGAATGACTATATGTTGTAATATCAAGTCACTTA
>NW_018164567.1:6559-9737 GCF_001263595.1 Phalaenopsis equestris
AAGATAGTATCCATTAAATATAAGTTAAGAGATGTATTTAGGTTTTCCCTGTAGGTAGGTCCAAGTGAAGCCAATTTTTGATTAGGCATCTCCTCAAGCTTCTCTTCATATTATCCTTTTCTTTTCTTTTCTTTTCAGGATCCTTTTCAATCCTTTTCATTTTTTTTCTCTCTCTTTATATATATATATATATATATAATGATTACTATATCTGGATAACTTTTAATAATTTTGAACTTCATTATCCTCTTCTTAAAGTAAAAAAACTTTACACATTTCTTCACTTAACAAATTTATATTAGCTTAAAGATTTCATAAAGTTCAATTCTTTTCTTCTTACATGAATCTTTAAGATTTTTAATTCTTCAAAAATACAAATTTCTTTACTTAAAATAGAAAAACATAGTCTTATTCTCTCATACCAAATATCTTACTCTCTAAAATTAACCTTTATTATTGAAAATTTTTACTTAAATTTACTATATATTTCGAAACATAAATATAGTTATCTAAAGTTATCCCCTAATACCAAAGGTCATGTTAAATTTAAAAATTTTGAAAATATAGCTAAGTGAGGACAAATACAATTAAGTTTCTTTTTTTAAAAAGGAATTTTTCTTTGCCCCCAAACTTAAATTTTTAAAAGATTTAGCATGAAGAACTAAAAAAAATAAAGAGTGAAAGAAATCATTAAATACATAAAGAAAAGACCTACTTGTTGAAGGTTCTGATTTTTGAAACTTAACTCTGAAATATTGCACTATATTTCACTAACACATCACAATACTAAATAAAAACAATTACAAATACATCACAATACAAGAAAATCACATCACATTACAATTTTACAAAGAACTAATCAAAGTTTATTAAAACTATACATGCAAATTTCAAACTACAACATCAATCTAATCAAAATTATAAAAAAATTTTCAAAATCCGCTTCAAATACTCAAATAATGGCTTCCAAGAGTGACTCTAAGAGTTCAAAACTAAGTTTCATGAATTTCTTCCAAATATTTTCTCCACATTCTCAATTTTTTCGGATCTCCTCAATGTGGAAGAAATTCAAGGTGAAAATCAAATATTTTTAGTTTGGAGTGAAGCTCTTACCTAGAGATGATAAAATACAGTGTCTAAACGCTTTGAAATCGCCCCAAATCCAAGATCTTTAAGCCCTAGATCAAAATTTTAGTTTTTTAAGAGGAAGGGAATGATGAATAGTGGCGGGGGTAGGGGGAGAAAAAAAATTATAAAAAAAAATCGCGGTTAAAAGTACTTTTTTGGCATCTCACAGTTGGTGGGGGCATCAGCGCCGTCGGCGAGCTCTATTGAATTAAATAGCCTAAGTCTCAGGAAAAATCCGCCGTCGGCGAGATTTCAAAATTAGTTCAATTTTCAGATTTTTGCAATTTTGATCAATTTCAAGCCTCGTCGACATTTGTTCAATCATTCTAGACATAAATTTAAGTGATTAAATGATGTCCTAACACACTGATGTACTAACACAAAACATTACAATTATATATAAAATCCAAAGGTTACAATACACGTTACACGTCACACATAAGTTTGGTATTTTATCAACCTTAATACATCAATTCAGCATCGCAATCTAAGCCACAACACTCTAAACGATGAAAACAAACATTCTATGTTCAATCTCAACTATACTGAGATCTAAAAGTAAAATTTGAAAGTAAAGCAAACATATAAGTTCAAATCAAATCACACACAGACATATAGGTAATAAAGTAAATCTACTACAAACTAATGATAATTTAAAACAAAAACACTATAATCGCAATAAAAAGAAAGGTAACTATGGGTTGCCTCCCATAAAGCGCTTGGTTTAACGTTGTCAGTCCGACCTATTCAAATATTATTCAGGTTGACTAACCATTAAAATCTTTTTAAAATTTTGTCTTTTACCCTCAAAATACGGCTTTAATCTGTGTCTATTTACTTTATACCTATTCCCAGTCTTTTGATCTTAAATTTCAACGGCTCCGTAAGTATAAACTCGAGTCACAATAAAGGGTCCTAACCAACGAGACTTCAATTTCCCAGGGAATAACTTTAGCCTTGTATTGTAAAGCAAAACTTCTTGTCCTGGTTCAAAGTTCTTGTGGTTAATATTCCGATCATGCCATAACTTTAGTTTCTCCTTATAAATTATGTTGTTATCATAAGATTCATTTCTTAATTCTTCTAATTTATTCATTTGTAACAATCTCTTCTCACTAGCATCTTTCAAATTATAATTGAATTCTTTAATCGCCCAATATGCTTTATGCTCCAATTCTACTGGTAAGTGACAAGTCTTTCTAAAAATCAGCCTAAAAGGATTCATTCCAATAGGAGTTTTATAAGCAGTCATGTAAGCCAATAATGCGGTTATCCAGTCTAGTAGACCAATCTACTTTACTAGGTTTTACAGTCTTCTCCAGTATTTGTTTAATCTCTCTATTAGAAACTTCAGCTAACCCACTCGTTTGAGCGTTATAAGAAGTAGAGATTCTATGAATAACATTAAACTTTTCTTCCAATCTCTAAATGTATTTATTCTTGAAATGGGATCCTCCACCAGTGATAATCACTCTTCATTAAAAATTTTGAAACACTTTTAGCGTCACAACGAGGTAAAACTTGTTCTTCAATCCACTTTGAAACATAGTTTACCACAACTAATATGTATAAGTTCCCAGATGAAGGAATAAATGGTCCCATGAAATCTATTCCCCAAACATCAAAGATCTCAACTTCTAACATGAAATTCAGATGCATTTCATTTCTTGTAGATATATTGCCTACTCAATGGCATCGATCACAAGTTTTTATTTAGTTCTGTATCTGTAAACATCTCTAAAGAGAGTAGGCCAATGGAATCCACCTTGTAAAATTTTATAAGCAGTTTTATCAGTTCCAAAATGTCCTCGAAATTCAGAATCATTATATTTCTGAATAATTAGTTCAGTTTCTTCTTAAGGTACACATCTTCTCATAATAAGATCCTTACATTATTTATATAAATAAGGCTCATCCCAAAAATATGCTTTCACATCATGAATGAATTTTCTTTGCTGTTGCAATGTCAACATAGGTGGCAAAATATCACTTACAATATAGTTAACAATATCAGCAAACCATGGTATTTTCCACTCATTAATATTATAAA
>NW_018164567.1:9951-10369 GCF_001263595.1 Phalaenopsis equestris
TAGCTCCAATTAAATAAGATCTGAATTTATCTAAAGCATACACAATGGCTAGTAACTCTTTTTCAATAACAGTATAATTAATTTGTGCATCATTAAGAGTTTTACTAGCGTAGTATAAAACTTTAAAAATCTTTTCATACCTTTGTCCAATGACTGCTCCAATATCATAATCATTAGCATGACACATCAGTTCGAATGGTTTCTCTCAGTTAAGTGAAACTATTATAGGGGCTGTGATTAGCTTTTCTTTTTATAACTCAAAGGCATTTAAACAGTCTTCAGTAAACTCAAATTTCTTGTCCTTTTCTAAAATTTGGCATAGAGGTTTGGTAATTTTTGAAAAATATTTAATATAACGCCTGTAAAAACCAACATGTCCAAGAAAACTTCTAACCCCTCTTACATTAGTAGGAGGTGT
>NW_018164567.1:10474-12194 GCF_001263595.1 Phalaenopsis equestris
AGAACCAAATTAGTTCTTTTGCATACTCCAAAACTTTTTCAAGATAATTTAAGCATGCGTCAAATGATTTTCCAAATACAGAGAAATCATCCATAAACACTTCTATTCCATTATCAATTAACTTACTAAATATAGACATCATACATCTCTGGAATGTTGCAGGTGCATTACATAATCCAAAAGGCATTCTTCGAAAGTAAAAGTTCCAATAGGACTAATAAATGTTGTCTTTTCTTGATCTTCAAGAGCAATAGAAATTTGATGGTAGCCAGTATATCCATCTAAAAAACAAAAATATTTGTGCCCAGCAAGTCTATTTACTATTTGGTCTAAAAATAGAAAAGGGAAGTGATATTTCCTAGTGACAGTGTTTAATTTTCTATAATCAATGCAAATACGCCACCCAGTAACTTGTCTGATAGGTATTAAGTCATTATTCTCTTGTGTTTCAGCAGTCACCCCTCCTTTCTTAGGAACACAATGAATTGGACTTACCCAAGCACTGTCCGAAATAGAATATATAATTCGAGTGTCCAACCATTTCAAAATTTCCTTCTTGACTACTTTTTTCATCATTGGGTTTAATCTCCTTTGTGGATCAACTCTTGGTTTATATTGTTCATCGAGTATAATTCTGTGCATACAGATCGAAGGACTGATTTTTTTAATATCAGCTAAGGTCCAACCAAAAGCTTTCTTATACCTTTTTAATGTATCCAAAAGTCTTTGCTCTTGCAAATCATTTAATTTTGAAGATATAATAACAGGTAATGTAGATGAGTCTCCCTGAAACACATACTTCAAGTGGTTAGGCAATATTTTCAACTCAAGTTCAGGTAGTTTTATAATTGACGGAACTAGATTCTTATCAGCATTTCTTGTAATATCCAACATTTCAAATCTTTCCTGAACATAATCTAATTCTTCATTTTCTATTTTGTTCAAAATAACTTCATCTTTATCTTAAAAATATTTTTTCTCTTCAAAATATTCTTTAAAATGCTCGTTCAATAGATGTTCACTAATTTCCATACAAAAACATTCATTATCTCTTTCAACAGCAGAGTATTTCATAGATTTCTTAATGTTAAAAGTCACTTCTTGATCGTTAACTCTGATAGTTAATTCTCCCTTTTGAACATCTATCATAACTCTTCCAGTATCTAAAAAATGTCTCCCTAAAATTATAGGCATTTCTTTATCTTCCTTCATATCAAAAATAATAAAATCCACAGGAAAGATAAATTTATCAACTTTTACTAACACATCTTCTATAACTCCCATAGGATAATTAACTGAACGATCCACTAACTGAAGAGTTGTAGAAGTAGGTGAGACTTCTCCTAATCCTAATCTTTTGAAAATTGATAGAGGCATAAGATTAATGCTGGCTCCCAAATAACATAAAGCTCTTCCATAAAATCTTTCACCGATAACACACGGTATAGTGAAACTACCTGGATCTTTTAATTTTCAGGAAGCTTTTTTTGAATAATTGTGCTACAATCTTCGCTAAGTGCAACAATTTCATTATCAGTGAACTTCCTTTTCTTGTTCAAAATATCTTTCTTAAACTTCACATAATTGGGCATTTGCTCTAAATCTTCTACGAAAGGAATATTTACCGTTAATTTCTTAAGAATTTCTATAAACTTGGAAAATTGTTTATTCTTTTTATGTTGCTTCAATCTTTGAGGAAACGGTGGTGGAGGTTTCTCCA
>NW_018164567.1:13501-14232 GCF_001263595.1 Phalaenopsis equestris
GAGGTGTAAATTAGGATCTTCATTTGGTGTACCTCTGAATTGATTATTTTGTACCATTTGGATAATAGCAGGTTTAAGCTCAACTGAATTAGCAGCTACATCAGGATTTTAGATAGATAAGCGAATTTCATCTGTTGTAGGATTTGCATAATCTCTTAGAGGTGTAGGTTGGTGTTCATTTTCTATTCCTTCATTTTTCACGTTGTTTTCCATTGTGTCAGGATTTCTAGGTTATTTTATTAGTTTTCTAATTCTCCTAACAGTGTGTTCTAATTCTGAATCGTAGGGTATAAGATTTTCAGGTCCAAATTTACGCATATAATTGAAATCAGTACACATAAAATAGTTAACTAAATATGAAAATAAGTTGCAATTAAAGTAAAAGTTTTCTAATAGTCCTAATTTGTCCGTTACTCTAATTATGATTTTTTTTAAAAAAAATCTAATTTTTACTCCCCGGCAACGGCGCCAAAAACTTGACAGTGACTTTATATATACTTAAAAATACAAGAATTTGATACTGCTGCTAGAAGATTTAAATCCTCGGAAAGGGTGCCAAAAACTTGATAACGGTTATAGATTTGATAAAGATGTGTATAAAATATTCAATAATTGCAAAGTTACACTCATCAACGCAAATATACGTATCGCTCAAGTAATACAGGGCTCTAATGGAATCATGGATATCGATCCCATAGATCCCATAGGGAGTAATATTAGACTAAGATTTA
>NW_018164567.1:14282-14635 GCF_001263595.1 Phalaenopsis equestris
TAAATTGAATATTTTTCACTAATAGACAATTGAAATAAAAATGTAATTTTAATAAACTCTTAATTAACTAATTCTACTAATAAAGTTTCTAATGTGAAGTTCAATATATAAGAAAACATCATTCTCCTTGTCAAGAAATTTAAGCGAATGGATAAAGTGAATCAGTTCAAATTGCATTATGCAAAATAGGAGCATACCTATTCTTTACCCTTTGGACTAGACATAAAGAACATTGACTAATCATATGCTTGGTTACTGAATATGCGGCTAGGCTGGGAGGATACCGACTCTCACTTTGGAGCAACCACGTTCCCCTCGCCTGAGGGCTAACATCTAGACTTTAGCACCCCAAC
>NW_018164567.1:14654-36397 GCF_001263595.1 Phalaenopsis equestris
ACTCTAAAATCTCCAATTCTACACCCGATACTTTTATTTCTCTATTTATTTGCACCCAACTTTCAAGGACTTTGACCTCCCTAAATCTTGGACGTAATCTTCACTTTATTTGTAAAACTCAACATATTTTAACAAATCAATTGACAAGATTGAAAGTAAATTAGGATTGAAGTGAAAAAATCATCACAACTTCTTTAACATTCTCATGACACAACTAATTCAAACCATCATTTCACAAAGTCTCAAGACAAGGAGAAAGACAGAGAAAACTACTCAGAACTCATGGAGAAGAATCATGGAGAAGATACGACAAAACTTGAAATATATATATAAAAGCAAAATCATACAAACTTAAATAAGTAAATACAACTTATCTCTAATTCCTCCCCAAGCAAACTCCTCGAAGTTCCTCTGAATCTCTTACTTTCTTTACAACACACAAAATTCTCCTTTGAAGCAGCAAGGCGGAAGAAATCTCTCACTTTCCTTTCACTCTTAAAATCTCTCGAAGAACAATACTAACCACTCTCTACACTTTAATGGGTACCACAAACAACAAAGACTCAGCGGACACAACCATTTTTGGCCTCCAAATGTTTCTTTTAAAGTTGTAGAAGAGTTCTCAAGAGTTGCCCAAGCTTCCCTTCAAAAATCGTCCACATTCAATGCATCTGTTGAGAGAACCGACATGCTCACCGTCGGTGGCCTCGATGGCTTCGTTGGCGGCCTTCCAGAATATTTAATTCTGGACTCTCGAGAAAAACCCATCGTCAGCCGCGTCGAGCCCACCATCGGCGCCCAAGATCAAATTTTCATATTTTGGTCCTGGTCCGAATGCATTCCAATTTTCTTTATGGATCCAATTTTTATGATGATTCAAGGGTAAATATGAGTAGTATAGTTCAATACTACCATAAATTAAGGATAATTTCAAATAAAAACACTATAATCGCAATAAAAATAAAGATAACTATGGGTTGCCTCCCATAAAGCAGTTGGTTTAATGTCGTCAGCCCAACCTATTCAGGTATTACTCAGGCTGACTGACCATTAAAAGATTTTAGATAACTTGGCATTTGTTCTAAGGCTTCAACAAATGGAATATTAATTGTAAGCTTATTAAAATTCTCCATAAATTTTGAAAATTTCTTATCAAACTTCTGCTTACGAAGTCTCTAAGGAAATGGAGGTGGTGGTTATTCTAAGTTAACTTTAAGTGGAGAAATAGGTCTTTCAAAATCTTTTGGAGCGTCCTCTTTTGATTCTTCAATTTCTTCTCTCTCTACTTCAATTTCTTTTTGAATCTTACCTTCCAACTATCTTCCGCTACTAAGTTGAACAGCTTTTACTTGCTCTTTATTCTGGTCTTTTGGATTTTTTTCAGTATAGTATTACTATGGATTTTTTTCAGTATTACTAAGAAGTGTTTATTGGGATCTATTACTAAATGAATTTGTGATTTTTCCAAGTTGATTCTCAATATTTCTAATTGTAGCTCCTTGACTTTGTAATTGATTTCCCATTTGTAACACCACTTCTTCTATAGACAACTTCTTCTCCTTAAATTTTGTATTACTGTTGAAACTTAGAGGATAAGTAGATCTATAATTATTATTCCCTCGATTGTTCCAGTTTCCCAATTGGTTTACTTAGTTGTTCCCCCATTGTTGATTATTACCACCTGAATTGTTATTCCAGTTAAAGTTGGGATGGTTCTTCCAACTTGGGTTATAATAATTTGAATATGGGGGTTATAATAATTTGAATATGGGTTATTTTTTTTATTATTTATGGGTTTCAAAGTTTCTAATGATGCTTAAGAATCTATTATTTGGCTTAATGAATTCTCTTCAATCATGGAAATTAGTTGATAAAAATTCATTCTAAATTGGTCTAACTTCCTTGAAATTGCAACAATTTTATTTGTTAACAAAGTAAATGCATCAGATTCATGAATATTGGCTACTTTCTTTGGATTCTCACTCTTAGAAGGACATTGAAAAATTATTGATAGCCATTTCTTCAATTAAAGCATAAGCATCATGAAATGGTTTTGACATCAACCAACCACCAGCAGCAGCATCGATAATAGATCTAAGAGATTCAACTAATCCATTATAAAAAGTTTGAATTATTAACCAATCTGGTATAACATGGTGTGGACACTTTTTTAAGAGTTCTTTAAATCATTCCCATGCTTCATAAATATATTCACCTTCAAACTGATTAAAAGATGTAATATCATTTCTAAGCTTCATAGTTTTTTATCGTGGAAAATATTTAGCAAGGAATTTTTATGCTAAATCACCCCAAGTTCTGATAGATCTAGGAGCGAACGAATTCAATCACATCTTAGCTTTATCCCTCAGTGAGAAAGGAAATAACCTAAGTCTTATAGCATCATCTGATACACCATCGTATTTAAATGTAGCGCACAATTCTTGAAAATTGGCAAGATGTAAATTTGGATCTTCAGGTAGGGGTCCACACACTGATTATTTGATACCATTTAGATAATAACAGGTTTAAGCTCATATGAATGAGCCACTACAATAGGTTTTTTAATACTACAATGAAGTTCATCTACAGTAAGGTTAGCATAATCTCTTAGAGGTCTAAGCTCTTGATGAATTTTAGCATTTTGATTGTTTTGGTTTTCCATTTCTATAATTTTTTTTAGATTTTTCAAGATTTTTGATTTTTTGGTTTTTCTGATTTTCTTAATAGTTCTTTCTAATTCAGAATCGTAAGACACTAGTCATTCGGAACCTGAACTACGCATGTACTAACTAAAAATAAAAATAAAATACAATAATTGTTAAAGTTTAAATAAGACTTTCTAAAAATAGAATTTTTCTTTAAATCAATTTATTTTGTTTCCCTGATAACGTCACCAAAAATTTGATCCTGAAACTCCTTATATGCAATAGTATAACAATGTCTTTGGTGATATTTTTCACTTATGTTTCCTTACTTTGCAACAAAACCAAAAACTTGATCATGATGATAAGAATTTAACTCTTTAATTTATATTTATATTGGGATACTATGCAAGTATAAGTATCGTTATCAAGTAATATAGGAGTTTTTGATTAAGACCTGAATATCGAGCCCACAGGGAAATACACAATATGCATTATTGAACAACAAACTTTTTATTTTAAAAAGAAAATTACTTAAACTAAAAATATTTTTGCAATATTAAAATTCAAATCTTTTTGGTATTTTTTTATATTTTGACAGAACAATAACAATTTAAATAGATAACTTGAGTTTATGTAAAATAAGAACACTGAATTTGAAAAATATCGTTCTCCTTATCATGAATCAGTAATAAGTATAGGAATTCAGTTCTGGAAGTATGTGAATTGTGTTGTGTCAAATAGAAACATTTATATTCTATAATCTTACTAGAGATGCTATAAAGAACATTGGGTAATTTAACGTTTGAATAGTTTTGAAGACCTGCTAGGCAGAGAAGATACTAGCTCTCACTCTAGAGTTCCCTTGATTCCCTCTGCCTAGGGGCTAACATCTCATATCAGAACCTAAAACAATAAATCAAGTTAGGGGCTTTAACCTGTCACTTTAAAGTCTTCTAACTCTACACCCTTCAATGATTATTTCCCTATTTATTTGCACTAAATCATATGAATTACATTCTCATTCATACAACCTCATGTGATTCTTTCCAATTGTTGACTGAGACAATACCAGCCTGATTCTTATATGTTCTCACAATAAATTTTAACATCTAGATAGGCCAAATCAGGAAGTAAATGAAGTTCATGGATTTAAATCATCATAACTTCTTCAAACACTTTAATTACTTATCATTTTAAAAGTGAAAATTATTGTCAAACTAACAAGAAGTCTCGATTAAAACCAAAAGTAGATTAAAACAAAAGATAAAAACTTATCTCAAATCCTCCACCAAACTCTTGAAGTTCTTTTGAATCTCTTCTCTTTTACAACACTCTCAAAATAAACTAAAAACAAAAAGGATAAAGTAAATATTTGTGGAGCTTAAAAATCTCTCCAAAACTATCTCTCCAAATTCCTTAGAACTCCTCTTCTTCTAACTCTTTTCAGAACTTTAAATCACACCCTTCAAATGTCTCAACTTCCTTCTTTTATAAATCTCCAAAAGGTGCCTTGGAAACTCTTCAAAATGTGTCCACATTGGATGAATCCTCCAAAGGATGCCTCCTTTCACAAGTCTTTTAATAATATTTTCATTGTTAATGGTCATAACCACCCTCTTAAGCCAATAGGTGCCTCAAATACCTCTTCAAAATTTGGCCAAATGAAGAAAATCGTCAAATAACTGCCTCTGGTGCTTAAGCGCAGGGCCTCCGGCGCTTAGGCGCGGCCTTGTCTGTTTCACCGACACTTAAGAACTGGATCTAGCACTTAGGTGCCAAAACACTTTAGCACAATTTTCACCTATTTGCTCCAAATTTGATCCCTTTTCACTCCTTTAAGCAATTTTCACCTTTTACTTGTTCTTGAAAGAAAAAAATAAAAATACCTTCCATTAAAGAGCAAGATCTCAAAAATAGGTATAAAAATGTGTCTAAAAACACTATATATTTTAGGTGTATTAGTAGTCGACCCAACACAACTAGAGATCCCCGGTTAGCAATCCGTGAATTACGTCGTCTGCGGGGATCTAGGTAGCCCTAAGGTCAAAGGAACGAGACTCTATCCTATGACTATTGGATGGAGCTCCAAGAGGTGGGACGTATACCTGCCGAAATGATGAGGATGCCACAAGAAGGAACAAGAAAGGGAGGTTCAACTACAAAGCTGGAAAAACTCAAACAAGAGGACTTATACCCCATTTAGATCAGGGTGCCTCCTAACACCCTAAGCATGCTAGACAACCACTTAAACGAGATTATCTTGAGCCAGTCGAATTAAAGAAGCACGGGGGATACTCCTCGGGACATGCAAATTTGATGCAATTATCTACCACATTCTTAAGCGTGGAGGCCCTATTAAGTATGATTAGGTTATAGCCATGCATGCAAACCATTTTTAAAACTGGCTTGAAGGCCATGCAGAAAGTAAAGACTGATTAAAAAAAAACCTTGAAAGTTTTTGTCCTAAAATTTGGATTATCTTAGTGAATGTGAGGTCCAGATACACATAAAGAAAAAATATAAAATGCTCCAACATGCAAAAGCACACGAGAAGAAAAAGGAAAGGATAACACCATAAAAGAATATATAAAAAGGCTAAATGTCGCTGGACCGACAACATAATCCAAAAAAAGCAGTAAAAGTGGTCGAACTCCACATATACATGCTTGGTCCTAAGTTTATAGAAAAATATAAAATTTAGACTTAAGGTACAAGACACAAGTTGCTGCTCCTGGTCCTAGTCACATGGTTCGGTGCGTCATCTGCCTCGAAACCCATACCCGTACCTTATTTATGATACAGACTCTCCTAGGACTCTATCAAATACATTTGAAATAGAAAATAAAGACTTGACCTGCATAAAACAAGCATTAGCAAGCACACCATGCATCATAAAAATAATAAGTCATGTCTTATAATTGGGGGAGCTAAAGAGCACCTACAAGCAAAGGATTAGAAATCATTACATGCTCCCCCAAAATAGCACCTGTGTGAGTGTGTATTAATAGATATGGCACCTGTAGAGGATTGCCCTAATATACTATCACACACAAGAATCATACAAGCACACTGAAAAAAGGCAAGAAGGTGTCACATGGCTAGCGCAAAACAATACAGCACACAACAATAGTCAGAGGTGTCGAAAATACTATCTAGCATCCTAAACCCTAGCCTAGCACACTGATACACCTAAAAATGTACTTTTTCATGCTTTAATTTATAATTATATTGCACTTTAAGGTATCTTTTCTTGTGTTTTTGGTTGTAGCTACATAAAATTGAATAATTTGGAGTGATTGGTGCAGAAGGAACAAAAATGGACCAAAATGGAGCAAATCGGAGCAAATCAGGTCGAATCAGGGCATACCGGAGCCATAGGGACCGAAACTAGGCACTTAGGTGCCTATGCCCGACACTTAAGTGCCCAAATATGACGCTTATGTGCCACCCAGATAAAGAGGAGGGTGCTTAAGCACCCAAAAATGACGCTTAGGCGCCAAAGACGGTTTTCAACATCTTATAGAATATACGTCGGATTTGGACGATTCTTGAAGTGTTGCTTCGTGTGTCTCTTGGGGAATTCATTGGAAATGATAAAATATACTTTAAATAAGAATTTGGGGTAGTTAGAAGGGGTTTTGAAGAGGCACTTCAGGCACCATTTGGAAGATTCAATGAATATAGACAGTTTTGAAGAGACACTTAGGAAGCTTTTGGGAAATTATAAATAAGGCTTGGAAATGCTATTAAAAGAACTCTTGGACTCTTGAATCAATTAGAAGAAAATAAGAAGACTTGGAGAAGAAGAAGAAGGCTTGGGTGTGAGCCCCAAGTGGGGCGACAAGGTGAGAGAGAAAGAGAGTGAGAATTTCTTCTTTTCTTTTCACTTTGTTCTTGGAGAGGATTGTAAGGAGATTGCTTTTGCTATACAAGGAGAGTTTGATTTCCATAAAAGATAAGTATTTTCATTATATTTTGAATTGAATATAGTACTTGGTTTGTATGGTTTCAAAGTCTTGTTCAATAAAAAGGTCTTGTTGTTGAGTAGTTTTCCTTACTCTTCCTGCTTGTAATGAATTAGTATGCATGTATAGGATATAGAATTGTGTAGAGTGAGAATATATTGTGATGATTTTACTATGTTCTTTATTTACATGTAAACTTGATCAACTTGCATGTTAAAATCTGTTTTGAGAAAATGTAAGATCCGGGATGGTGTTGTCTCAATCAACTGTGGTAGAATCACATGAGATTGTATGGATGAGAATGTAGTATACATGGTTGAGTGCAAATAAATAGGAAAATAATCTTTAATGGGTGTAGAATTAGAGGACTTTAGAGTGATAGGCTAAAGCCACCTAATTTGGTCTATTATTTTAGGTTTTGATGCGAGATGTTAGCCTTCAGGTGGAGGGATAAGAGAGAACTCTAGAGTGAGAGCTAGTATCTTCCTTGCCTAGCCTGTCTTCAAAACTATTCAAACTTTAGATTAACTAATATTCTTTATAGCATCTCTAATAAGGGTAAAGAATATAATTGCTCCTATTTGTCACAATCTCTCTCGCTACTTGTTTTACTTTACATGACACTAATTTCATTGTATCAGGAAGAGTAATTTTAATATATTAAACCCACTTTCTGATTTTAATTAAGTATTTTAGTTTAGGATTAGAAGTAGTATTGTAGTGATAATTGTAGGATAATCAAAACCAAACCGTTATCGACCTTCCAAGCTAGGGCGTGTTATCTAAACTAGAACTTTTCTATAAAGCCGTCTTGATTAACCTCGATCTCCGTGAGATCGATATTCGGGGCTTAAACAGAAAGCTCTATATTACTTGTTAACGATACGTATACTTGCGTAGAATCCCTATAAATATAATTAAAATCTTACTTTAATTAGGATCAAGTTTGGGATCAAGTGTTTGATGTCATTACAAGGGATTAAAATCTTCAAGTAGTGGTGTCAACTTCATAAATCCTTACATATAAAAAATATTGGGATCACACACCATCTAACGACAAGTGCATAAACCTAGTATCTAAGTGTAGGGTAATTCTGGGCATGATATGACTTTGACAGGGTCGCCACTCCGGCCCCATCCTAAAGATCTGAATGATCTAAAGGGTGTCGCGAAGAGGGATGACACAATTTAGATCCAATAGATCCTTAGCACAGTCATACTAGTGTCAATCCTGATGACTTAACTCACATTGCTCATCAGGATCGTCCCGACAAGCACAAGCAGTGCTTGTTAAGGCATCGTAACCAACACGGGAGTGACTCTCCTAACGGGTCTGACTCACTATCCATGTGAACATGAAAATGCAAATGATTTGTCAAAACATAAGTGATGATATACCATGGGGTAGGGAATCAAACAAAGATGGGCATACAATAGTGGCAACGGCCCTAAGAGGTATGCCGAAGTAGCAGTGACTCAATGGAATAGGCATGCCAGGGTGGTAATGGCCCGAAGAGAATGGGCATGTCGTGGTGGCAGCGGCCCGATGAGGTATGCCGATAGGGCAGTGACCTGTAAAGAGTAGGCATGCCATGGCGGAAGGGGCCCGAAAAGGGTGAGCATGTCGTGATGGCAGCGACCCCAGGGTTATAAATATAAATCAGTGACCTATAAATGGTAAGTATGTCATGGCGGCAGGTGCCTAAAAAGGGTGAGCATGTCGTGGTGGCAACGACCTCAGGGGTATACCGATAGATCAGTGACCTGTAAAGAGTAGTCATGCTGTGGCGACAGGGACTCGAAGAGAATGTGCAACTCAAGCACATGATGTTAATCACGCAGCCAGACAAATGCAAGACAGGATGCAGTAATGCAATCATATATATGCACTACAATATGAAAAAAAGCGAACACATGCAAAATAGTATGATGGTGCAAGTAATCGCTCAACCGGATCGAGGAATACAGTTGAGCCAAAGTGTTATGCCAACCGGTTTAGGGAATCCGATTGAAAGGAAATGGGATGCCCGTTGGGCTGGGGCGGCCGGTCGGAGAGAAATGAAGTGCTCGCCGAGCTGGGGCGGCTAGTCGAAGCGAAGTGAAGCGCTTGTCGAGCCAGGGTGGCCGGTCAAAGCAAAGTGAAGTGTTATACGACATGCAGAATGCAACATGCAAGCATACACATGTAATAGGGAGTCATTCTCGTGCTAACGACCTCACCGGGAAACATAGGTTCAACATATAGAAAAACGGTGATTGTCGCCTTTGTTTCGGTGAAGCGAGTGTAGAACTTCTCCCCGGATCTCCAAGGGGAAGTTCTGCACCTCGTCGTGAAACGGGCTAGCAACGATGCTCTTCCTGATTTCACGACGCCTCCGAGCTTTGCAAAATGAGCTAATGACTCGCATTTTCTCATTTTGCAAAGGCCAACTCTTTGATCTTTATAAAAAGACGGAAGTGACCAAAGCAAGGGAAAGCGAAATGGAGCTCCAACCTTTAGAATTTTTGTGCTAAGGTTAGCGGTCAAATAGGATTTGCTCGGCTATCGTAGGGGAATTGGTTGCGTAAGGAGAATCATATCCTAAAGTCCAACTTTAGTAAAACAAGTCATCCATCACATGGGTGCGCCTCCACGCCGATACACGCTGGCGCACGCCCCCCGTGTGGGCGATCAAACCCACACGCTTATCACCACTAAAGTATAAGAATAGCTAGAAAGTGAAATGCAAGGGGTTTAAATGTATTATACCGCCGCGATGTTTGCGCGAAGCCCAATGCAGTTCGGGGAAGCTCCTTCACGAAGTGGAAGATCCTTGCTTCCTCCTAAACAAGGACGGTGTCTGCTGTCCGGGGATGTCAAGGTACTCGGACGAAGCATCCGGTCATCGGGAAAGTAGAACGGAGATGTGCGGAGTTTAGCTCGCCGACGACACAGGCCAAGAGCGATAGAAATATGTAAGGAGAACCCAAAGGCTGAAGCTCTCTTCACTGTTTGCTCTGGCGACGGTAAGATGCCAGCGAGGCCTTGGCCGACGAGGTTGAAGAAATCAGGCGAGGGTAGCCGGCCAAAAGAGAGAGAAAAAAAACAAGCAAATGAAGGTGGTGGTCGGCGGCTCAAACAAGGAAGCTCGGCTAGAGGTGTTGCTCGGCTGGGGAGGGGTTCCAGCGAGGAGGAAGCACGTCGGTGAGGAAGACCAGCGACAGGGTGAGGTAGATGAGTGGATAGATACCAAAAAAAAGGAGGAATAAAGAATGGAAGGGGCGGTCGACGGCTGGAGAGGCTCCGGCGGCCTTCGCCAATGATGAGGGAGGTCTGGCAAGGGTATACTGCGGCGTCGGGAGAGGGAGCACATGCACTCCGGGCTCCCCTTCATGAGACCGAGCGGAAGAGGAGCAGGCGTGTGTAGCCTTTTTTTTTTTTTTTTTTTCTTCTTGAAGAATGTAGCAAGCCTTTTCTTTTCTGCGAGAGAAGATATATTATGATAGATTTTCTTATTTTTTAATCGCCTCTCTCTCTTCTTTTTTTGTATTAGGATAGCTTTATTATTTTATTTTCTCACTATGCTATTATTTTTTGGGCTGCAGGAATGTGAGGACTCCCCTTATTTATTTATTTTTTTATTACCCTTTCTGAACATGCGCATGAGATGAATTTAATAGCAGATATAAAGCTACATGCCTGAATGTAGTAGCATGTGTGAATTTAATAACATGCGTAAATTTAATAGTTGATATCATTTTTTTTGTTCGTTATTATTATACTATTTATAATAATAATAATAATAATAATATTATTATTATTATTATCATTCGTATATTTTTGGCCGAGGCGCGTCCTCGTGGTGAGATGAATGTCTCCCATAAGTAAAATCTACGTTCTGAACATGTTCACGCGGTCTGTTTTGTTAACCGGGGACGTTCGGACCACTTGTTCAGCAATTGGGCATACCAGGTTAATTAAAGTCGTTTTAGCCCACCTGCTAAGCCGTAGCGAAACGGGTGCTCTCCTGAGGTAAAACCGATGTTTCGAACGCACTCGCGTGGTCCTTTTTGTTGTCTAGAGTCGTTCAGACAAGTTCGTTGGCTATTGAGCCAATTCGAGCCAATTTCGCACGCATTGTGACGCAAAATAATCGTTAGCCCGATTGGAGTCGTCCAACGTACAAAATGTCGATCGGCCTTCGTGTAAGCGAAAGCGTAAGCCTAGTAAAATGACCCCGGTTATATGTCCCCTCAACATGCGCCAGTGGATCTCGAGCGGATGTCTCGAGTTACGAGAAACAAAAAATGCATGAAGCATGACCCTAGATAAGCTCAAGTGGACATCCTACACATGCGACATCAAAATTGATGCCAATAACCTTCCTGCTTTTACTTTAGTTTCTTACACTATACTTATTCTACTTATTTCTTTTGTTTTTAGAAACAGTCATGCATGTTTTATGTTTTGATTCTACATTGTCCCGCTTTTATTTTTGTGGCTTATATCATATAATGTTCTTGCATACTTTTAGTGTTAGTACTAATTTTAGTAATGTCCTTTTTCAAGTTACAGATGACAGGTGGTCAGCCATAGCAGTAACCTCGTGTTCATGGCACTTTAGAGAACTGTACTGGAGGCTGAAAGGTTTGTGAGTCGCTCTAATAGTCACAAAACTTCTATTTAAATTTGCGCCAACCTAAGACCGACTTTGTTCGTCAATTTAAATAGCATTGTCACAATGGTAATTGTTTGTGGCGGTCTCTGCCAGACAACCATGATTAGATGATGGCAATGGTCTGATGAAGGTGATCCAAAATGATGCTAATGATTAGAGTTATGACTAGGTGATGATGATCCTTTGATAATAGTAGTCTTCCATTGATGGCACCCTGATAGTTGTCATGATGGCCTGATAATAATGATATGTGCAATGTTTCAACATTGGTTGGGTGACGGTGATCTTATAGTAGCATGAACCAAACAAAAATGTTCGGTACAGTAATAGTGGTTCAATAATGATAGAGTAATGGCAGAGGTAGTGACTTGGTGTCGATCGAGTGTTAGTCGTCCAATTGTAATGACAACACAATGACGTTGGTGCGACACATCGTTGGAGACCAAGCGATAAAAGCTTGACTGTGAAGCTGGGGGCTCAACATTGGTCTAGTGTCGATGGTTCCATAGAGGACTAAAGTGGTCTCATGGTGGTGATAGCAGCCCAACAATGATAGGCCCCATTATAATGATGCCCAAGCTATGATGGTTTGATGGTGGTAGACAATGGAAGTCTTTTAATACTTAGAGATCCCCTCATTCCTTTCATCCAAAGACATGTTCCCCTCATGAAAAGAGTGGGGGTCTATTTATAGATTTTGGGAGAGATATTCTCAGTAAATATTGCATGAATCCAAACTGCTCCATTAGTTGACCCAGAGTGATTCTCTTGATCAAATGTAGGGTCCGTTTGGGGCAGCTTATAAGTGCGGCGGTGTTTTTGAAAACGTCATCTAACCGTTTGGTTTGCGATTTTTTGAAAACGCTGCCTGCAGCGTTTGAGTTTTTCACACTAAATGCAGATGTCGACCCGCGGGTCGTGTTTCAGGACAAGCTGCTTATCCTGAAACGCACAAGCTGCCCCAAACAAACCCGTAAACTTATGTGTATTTGAATGCAAAATTAGTTGGTTTGTTAGATTTGTCTCATCTAGACGCTCAATGTGATCATAATATTATTAGATTTGGAGATCATTTAGTCGCAAAATATATCTCAAAGCTATGGGCGTACTTGGATTTTGATCAATTTTATTTTTTAAATGATTTATCGAGATACTTCATTCGATCATAAATTAGAGTGTGGACATTTCTAGATTTTATTTTTGAAGTTTCCAGTCCAAATGTGTGCCGAGATACATGCGAATCATTATGATTTTTTTAGACATACATACATAGAAATTTTAAATTTAAATTTTAGATATATAAATCATAACAATTGAATGGCATGCATGGTAAATTCTTATTTTAAGCTTGAATCTTAAAGATTTATTCCGTCCTCCAGCAAGTTATTCTTACTCATCCACCATCACTCGAAGGCAAACTTTCAGAAAATACATACGGAGCCGAAGCCATTAGCTAACGAAAGCTGTCTGTCGTCACACGGATGACATCAGATTTAATAGCGTAAATGTTGACAACGAAAATTCATGTCATTCGATAATCGTGATCATTTTTAAGAAAAACATTGAGTCGTCATATAACTGTAGCAATTTTAAAATATTTGTAAAATTAGTAATAACAGATGCATATTAGATACGAAACTTTAAATTGAAAGGTTGCGTAGTAATTATATACTATTAAAAGTATTATTATTATTATTATTATTATTTAAGGGTAGCTTAGTCCACTTTATTGTATTGTATCTCTTTTTGCTTATATAAGTCTTGTGTAACTTATTCTTGTACTGCTTTGCAATATAAACCCCAGCCCCTAAAATTTTATTTCTCTTTAGCTTCTTATTCTTCTCTCATTCATCTCTAAATTTACATATGTTTATCATAGTATCTGAGCGTATAATTCCATCCATAGCTTATATAACATATCCTTATAATATAGCTTCTCTAGATTGTTTTTTTTGTTTATTTCGTACCCGATTCACTTTTGCACAATCTAATTTGTCGTTGTGGAACCTCGATACATCTTCATCCAACATGGTTGGGTTTAATAGTCATCAATTTGTTATATTTTGTTTCGTCTAATCAGTATTTGCATTTTACTCTCTAATTCCCTATTTTTTTCTTGCTAGTGTTGATTGGGTGGGTATATGTTGTTTGCTACAATAACCATTGAAAATGGTGATTCTCTTCAATCTATTAGTATGCAATTGAAGGGATAGAATATTTTGTATTAGAGTTATGTCATGAACTGTTTTCTAAAGGGTAAAAGAACTTGGGGTTATGTCTCTGGAAATTTGGTTAAGCCTACGGATGAAATAGATGAAAAAATTTGCAAAACAATTGGAACTTTTGGATGTTTCTAACTCAAAAATTTTAACATGGTTTAACAACTTTGTCTTATAATCTATAAGTGTCCAATTAACAAAGTATGAAACAGTTAAAGCGATCTGGGATCACTGGGAAAGATGGCATACATAGTCTAATTTTGTAAAATATTACCATATAGAGATAGATATTCGAGCCCTTCAACAAAATAGCATGAGTGCTTAAGAATTTTATTCTACCATGTATAATCTTTATGATTAGCTTCTCTTACTGAATTTGCAGAGTTACAAGCATTTGCACCTTATAAGCTCATTAAGAAGAACATTTGGTTCATTTTTTTATGGCTCTATGGGATGATTTTGAAGGGCTTCATGGCATAGTTTTGCATCACAATGCCCTTACTTTTGTTCACTCGGTGCCTAATGAGTTGTTGGCTTAAGAGATTCGTTTGAAGTTTCAAGCAGATAAAGGAAGTGCTAGAAAGGGAATTCTTCCAGTTCCTACTCCATTTATTTTTTCAGCACCTCATAAACCTCTTTTCGAAAATCAAAATAAGGCGAAGGTTAGCTTTGGCAAGTGCACCTTTTGTAAGCAAAGGGTCATTGGAAGGATCAATGTCCAAAGTTATTTAATCAAATGTAAGAATCTCAACAACCTTCATCTTGGAAATCAAATAAGCAACAGTAAAATTTATCATTCGAACCTCCTTTACCATCTGTGAACGTAGCAGTAGCTGTTCAACCTGTTGAGTCACTTAGCCATGAGTTCATGTCCTCTTCCAGCAGTAAAGTAATTAATCCTATAATGCCAATATTGCCTCACTCATGGAGCAATTCCAAAAGTTTATTACCTCTCAAACACATTTTATGTTTGCCTCTCACATATATGTTTGCCTTATAGTAGAAAGTCAGGTATATTTTTCTTTATATGGGTTATTGATTGTGGTGTTTCACATCATTTTTCACTTAATTTCAATTCTTTTATATCTTTCAGATCTTTCATCTTTTATGCATATCATGATTATTCATCGTACTTTAATGCTGTTAGAAGTTATTGGTTATGTCCGCTTATCTCAAGTTTATATCTCAGATGTATATTATATTCAAAATCTTACTTTGAATCTAGTCCCTTCTAGTCAACATTATGATTCTGGCTTCTCAGCTTTATTGTCATCTTCCTCTTATTATGTGCAGGAGTTGCATTATAAGAAGCTGATTGGGATAGGTCATTGGCAGGGGAATTGTACATTTTGGATGAGCTGAGAGTTCAAGCTTCTTGTGTTGACCTGTCTTATTTTCATCGAAGATCTTCTTCTAGATTTTTTTTATGGCATTCTCATCTTGAACATATTTAGTACTCATTTAATGTATTTGGCTTTTATGGAAGCTTTAAAAAAATTACAAAATAAAGATATTTTAGATTCTTATGGTTGCAAATTAAATATTTTTAGGCTGTCTTTTAATATAAGTATTTCATTTATCTTGCAACATTTGATTTAGTTCATTCTGATGTGTGGGGACCACCTACTGCTCTTACAAAAAATGGATCTCAATATTATATTTCATTTATTGATGATTGTACTCATTATTCTTGGATTTATCTTATGAAACACAGTTCTAATTTTCAAGCATTTGTTAAAACCAAACAATCTGTTGTTATTAAATGTTTTAGATGTGACTTGGGTGATGAATATACATCCAATTATTTTTCTTAACTACTTGCTTGAGATGGGATTTTCTATCAAACCTCTTGTACTGACAATCTAGAACACAACAGTGTTGCTGAAAGAAAACATATGGACATTGCTGAAAATGCCCTTCTCTCTTGTTATCTATATATGTTCCTAGTGATTTCAATTATACATTGCTGAAAGTATTACTAGAATTTTTTCTTCTAATTGTCGTATGTCATCAAGTTTCAAACAAGATGCACATAATTCCTTAAAGATCACACTGATTTCAATTAATAGATTCAATACTTCCCTCGGTAAGCACCTAAATGAGGTGGACATCAAATTTTGAAAAAAATATGACATTTGTTTCTTCTCATTTCAAATATCTTCCCTCTCTCGACATCAACACAATAACTCAATTTTGAAGCATATTAGCTCGAGAGATTTAATGCTTGAAGCTGCTCACAGTTTGATCTACGCTCCGCAAAGATAAGGGAATATTTTTTTTTCAGCTTGATAATCTTGCTAGCAATAGTTTCTTGGATTTGTAACTCTTGTCTTTGCAAATCCTCTTCATATCTAGTCTGACATTCACACTATTTTTAGTTTTTACATTTACATCTATCACTGTGTTGAAGATATTATCAATAATAATTTTTATATGCATAACATCAACATTATGCATGATCATGCTATATTTCCGGTAAGGCAGATTAAAAAAATTAACTTTATTTGTTTAGTTAAGAGTAACACTAAAGCCCGATGAACAATTTATAAAAATCTTGGGGCTAACGATAATCTTTAGAATGTTACTAATGATCTGGAATAAGTGTTCCTTAGATACTTGAGGGAGGTGTTGATTTCTCAATTTAGTTTCTTCTGAATGCATTTTTGTTTTGCCTAAAGGGATATTCAACATTTAAGTGTGACGATCAAATCATAAATTCTTTCTGTCATATTGAAGTGTAAACAGTTTAGAAGAATCCATGCAATATAAATAAGCCAACTTTCTCACAGTGCTCCACCCAGATAACATGCCATACACAGGAAAAGTACTTATTGCGCACAATAACACTACTTTCATTTGAAAATTATGTTTCATTGAAACATCATATGTCGTGACACCTATTTGTTAAAGAATATACAACTCATCTATTAATGGTTGGAAGTGTACAATAATTCTACCTTCAGAGCTATTAGGGTCTGGTTTAATAATTATTAGGAAGAAGAATAGCATGGTCACGCACATCTTAGTTAGCAGATTGAATGGTGTAATGATCACTTGCCAACAAGGGTAGGGCGAAGTCGTCTGACTGTGCGGTGAGAAAGCACTAAAGAATGAGCAAGCCGAACGTTATGTGACTCCATGGCGAACACAAGATATGTGGGATCAAAATATATTCATGCCTCTCCATCTATAAAATGACTAATTGAATTGATTTCCCCTTATCTGCTAAGATACTACATCATATGCGGAGCAGTATACATAAGAAAAAATAACCCCTAAAGATATGGAATAAGTGATAGATAAAAGAGCCACTTATATTGAATATCCATCTACCTATTATTTTTTTTCTACTATGAGGTTTGAATCTAGAAGAATGATAGAATCTTAATTGAGTCACTATTTCAATGAACTTATAAAATAACATACATCTATTTATACAACAATCAATCTTCGCTCCTTTTAGCCCTAACTTAGAGACTTGGTTTTTCGTTTTGTATAAATCTTCTGGAACTAAATTTTCTTGTTTATTTGGCTCTTTCAATAATCCTGCAAAATTATTGAAGCAATCTTGTGACTTGTTAAACTCGCCTTTAATTTTCAGGATTCATAGACATACAGTAAATCATAAAATTCACGAGCTTCGTGGTTTGGTATCTTTTCGTCTACGCAACTCGGATAATAATGTCTTGTATCATAGAAGATCATTTGCTCGAATCAATTTGATTGAAATTCATGTTGAGGGTCATATCTCGTCAAAGGAACAAATCTACATAATGTGGGATCAACCTCGTCAAGTGAAGTCGAAATCCAATAAACAGATTTTGATCCCGAATGATATAATTCATACTTATTTGTTGTTAAGTATGTTATATTTCTGTGTTTTAAACAGGTACACTAAAAGCTACCCTTAGATAGATACGTTAGAAGATTAGATGTTGTTGCCACGAAAGCCTCGACCCGTTCAAGAAATTTTCAGTGATTCTTTTTCTATTTAGATAAAGCCTATTGTACATCCGCAACCTTGATATACGAATAACCATAGATAACATGAACCATCCCAATAATCATCACATCAACAAATACAATCAACATATATCAATTAAAAATAAATGTGAGTATGACTTTTAGGTGTACCTGTCAATATAAAAAATAAAATGTCTTTAAATAAATAATTTCTTCCATGACTGACAAACAAATATGCAAGTTCTAGTGGATTGAAGGGTAGGAAATTATCTTGGTGACATTTGTAATGTTATAATGTTACAGGTTATGACATTAAAGGATTGAGGGTTTTGAGACAAATTGTCTTTCGTCCATGGTAGCATGGAGGGTTGGAAAAAATCTTGAGGGCTAGCTCGAGTAGTGCGGGATCAAGGGTTTTTTTTCATTTTTTTTAGCTCTCAAAATCGAGTTGGTTCTAACTCGAGCTCATATAATATACAAGCTCAAATCTAAACTTGAGCTCGAGCTCATGGCTTGATAAGCTCAACTTGCGAGCACAAGGCAAAACAATTTAAAGAGAAACAATCTCTTCTTCAAGGAAATCATGCGCTGTTTGTGAGCACATTAAGGATACATTAGAATGGAAAACTTAGTTGCTCCATTTTCTTAACTTAGCCGTTGGTCCTTATTAAAATGATTGTTTTGTCTGTGGAGATGTTATTTTTCCGTAAAGAAAAATTATTTGGTGCCTACATTCAAAGTTACTTGATTTTTTATTTTGTAAGAATCACATACAAACCACTCAATTCTTTATGTATTTACACATCTAACCCATAAACTTCACTTTTTAGAGACATATCACCTTACCTATACATGAAAAAATGTGCTTCACTTTTCGGAAGTTAAAATAGGCATCAACAACTTTACAAATCTAGCATAGAGAACTTCAAAAATTTATAACCAAAGCATCCGAAATATTGCTATTAATAAATCTAGCACCTTCTTTCATCAATTTTTCATATTATCACATAGATATCAAAATTTATGATAAAACACCAATGAATGCTTTACATTTATATCAAATTCAAAATGATTTAATCATGACACACATTAATACATCGGTTCAACAATTGAAAAATATCACTTAAGTGCTGGAAATTGTAAAAAGTAATATTATAAGTTTAAATTTCACTAAATCACTCAAACTGAAAAAGCAGAAAAAATAATAGGTCAATTTACATAAAAAATTTGAGAAATGATTGAATCAAGATTACCTTCGATTTAACTTTATAAAATCGTGATTTGGTGCACCGAATCGAAAAATCTAGCAAATTTTAGGTTAGTTTTGCTATTTAAAGACTTTCCGAGGGCTTACAGTATAAATTCCGTTGAGTCTAAAATCTCACAAAAAAAAAAATTATTAGAAAACTCTAAATCTAAATTTTTTTTATTAATAAAATAGTTGTATTTTTAAAAACAAAAAAGCCAAAAAAAAAATAAACAAATTAATCTAAATATCAAAATGACTCGTTAAGTAGTTCATGCTCAATTCTTTCACCAATCAAACAAACAGTTTTCTTTTTGCGCTTCATATTCAAAATAGCTAGATGATATATATATATATATTTAATTGATGAGAACTATTTTTAAATAATTTAATTGATTACAAGGCCGCAAAGGTTTATAACCAATTAAAATTATGAGTTAAAAAAATTGAATAAAAATATATTAAAATCTATTTAAAGAAGTACATTAAAGTCAATAATAAGATTTAAATGTTGTATGTACCCTTAACATCCTACGGCTGCGTGATTAGGACTGTCAAAACGATTCAATATTTATGAACAACTCGTTTTCGGCTCGTTAAGCAAACAAGCCGAACACGAACAACAATATTTTTAAACGCGCCAAACACAAGCCGACGTTTGGGCCAGCTCAAACTTTACTCGTTTACACCCCTAGAGAAAGACAAGGGCAAGAAATTTGTGCAGATGAGCATTTGGGAAGGCTTACCCTGCACGTAGCATCTCTTTTGTGATAGAAAGGAATAATGAACAGACATATTTCAAAATAATCTATAATCTTCTTACAAGCAAGTACTGGAAGATGAAACAAAAAAAGCAAGGGCAGGGGAAAATAAAGGAGACAGTAGGGGCATGGGGCTTCAGGCAATCCAGTGTGGTTCCACCCATGCTAGTTAAGGCGTGCATTTTCTATCCGAACATCTGATGTACCTCTACATGCGGTGCAGGTTATTCCTGAGTTATTTTCAGGTTATTTCTGGGTTATTTTCAATAATCCCGAAAGAATTATTTCGGGATTATTGAAAAAACTCAGAAATAACCTGAAAATAACTCAGGAATACTCTACGCCGCACGTAGATGAACGTTACGAGACCGCACAGAAAAATTTTTGCTAGTTAAGACTCATATTTTTCCTCAAAAAAATTATAATAAAGAATCTAAATTTTTTTTTGAAACTGATGTTCATTGTAAGTCTAATAACCTTATATTTAATAATTATTAATTTACCTCTTTCACAAAGAAAAACTTTTTAGTAGCATAAGATAAAAGTAATTTTTTTATATAAGATGATCAAATAATAGTAACAATTAATTTTGTATTATCTTTACATTATTGAGGAGTGACGCCGGCGAAAGCGTGAAACACGCCACGACTAACAGACTTTCTAAATCACGTAAGAAAGCTTCACGGCCGCTTATTTTGTGATGTAATTCTCTGCATATCATTCAACGTGCGAATAAATCGATAGAAAGACCGAAAAATATTAGAAGGGACAAAGAATTGAGAGTCAAGATGCACATCTCAGCGATGGAAAAAACGCCCCATCAATTTCTTGGCTGCGTATTATTGGATTACGACGTCAGCAAAGCTCCAAACCTATTTTTTATAATTCCCCTCGCATGTGGCTTCCATGGGAAGGAGCTCTTATTGCGCCCCGTCCCCACTGTCATATACTTTTTTTTTTTTTTTGTAAAGGAGGAGTTTTTATTGGCCCACCGCATGCATCTCTGCGTGCGGTGGGCAGAAGCATTAATTTTACCTTGGGAAGGTCGTTTTCCTGGGTTTGTTCTAGCAGCATGTGCTCTACAAATTTAATTAAAAATAATTAATTTGTTTTGTTGATAATTTTTTATTTTAGATATTTCGCAGCTAGAGCTGCCAAAAAAAAGCTTGTTGTTCCCGAATAGTTCGTGTTCCATTCGCGAGGGAGTTCGTGTTCGAATCGTTCGATAAGCGAACGAGACGATTAAGAACAATTTTTTTTCGTTCGGTTTGTTAAACGAACCAAACACGAATAATGATGTGTTCGTTTGTGTTCGATTCGGTATTGTTCGAAATATAAAATAGTTATATATGAAAAATTTAGGAAATTTTAAAAAATAATTATTTATTATAAAAATTTATCCTCTTTAAAATAATTAAATGATATAAATTATAATATATAATAAATTACTAATAACAATAATAATATATTAGTATTAGTTATATTAATATAAATATTATAATATTTTAGCAATTTAAATATGCAAACAAATCTGAATATTTTCAAACAATTTGAACATTTCAAACCAATCAAACAATTCGAATAATTTGAACAATTCGAATAATTCAAACAATTTCAAAAACTAGAACCATTTTGATGCTGGTTATGTAACAATCAAAGTTTAGTTGTGAAATACTTAAATGCATAAGAATTGGATGCTAGGTATATAAATTTACATTTTTTTTAATGAAATGTCAATTTCCTTAGTAAAAATGAGAATTACACCAAGTTTTAGCCCCTCAACAAAAAGAGACCCTAAGAAAGACAATCAAATCAAATATATTGCCAAACAAAAAAATAAAATACAAATGATAAATCAAATAAGATAGTTTTCTAACATAGTTGGGAAGGCATCAAGGAGATGATTTAAAAGGTATTATCCTAATTAAATAGTTTTTTTGCTTAAAAATGAGTCACATCACAAGTTTGAATGTCATTAAACATAACTAAGTGAGACCATAATTTATGTGCAATAAAAATTTTATATGATGAAATTTGGTGAATCATGCAAAACTAATTGGAGCGAATGGACTCAAAATAATGAAAGATTACATAGAAATCGTTGAATTAGTTTTGGGAATTTAAAAAAAATGAAAAAGGTAATAAAAAATTAGAAATAACTCAAAATGAGTTAGATAAAAAAATAATAATTTGTGTATTTAGTAACCTTTAATTAATTATTTTGATTTTCATATTTTAGCTTATACATTTTATATTTAAATTTAATGATATGATAGATGGCATTCC
>NW_018164567.1:36407-59139 GCF_001263595.1 Phalaenopsis equestris
TGACTTGTGGTAGCAATGAAAAGCCACGTTGTAGGTCAATTGTTTCATATTATGAACAGAAAATACGACTTTTAGTCCTTTTAACAGGATTGCATCCACATCATTGGCATTATTATTACCATTATTAGGGGTGTAAACGAGCTCGTGTTGGCTCAGCTCGTGTTCGGCTCGTTTATATTTCGAGCTAAAAAGTGTGTTCGTGTTCAGCTCCTTTGCTTAACGAGCCGAACACGAACTGTTCACGAACAAAGAGTCATTTTAACAACTCTAATCATGTAGCCATAAGACAATAAGGGTTTGAGCAAGATTGAAAAATTATTATTTATATTAAAACTTAATTTGAATCTAATTTAATAATTTTTATTCTATTTTCTTAATCAATATTTTAATTAGTTATAAATCTTTGTAGCCTTGTAGTCAATTAGATTTTTTTAAAATACTACTTTATATATTAAAATGACTCTTTGTTCGTGAACAGTTCGTGTTCGGCTCGTTAAGCAAAGGAGCTGAACACGAACACACTTTTTAGCTCGAAATATAAACGAGCCGAACACGAGCTGAGCCAACACGAGCTTGACAGCCCTAACCATTATGGTAATTTTGTACCTCACCTTCATCCATTAATCTAATTTATCCACCAAAGGATGTCTCCAAGGTAATCCATTACAAGAGAATTGTGAATTAGTGTCAGAATTATTTCCAAACAAAATTAGTGCCGATTTGCGTTTGTTCAGCGCCGTCCCACGGTTTCGCTTCCAAAAGAATCGACATGGACGAGTAGAATTGAGGAGAAGACGCTAAAATGATGCTATACCGTCAGATTAGCTTCGGCTATGACTGATCCTATTTTTACGAGCCCTAAAATAGGCTTCCCGCGAACAACAGGTCCACTTCTCGCCCTAATCTCATTTATACTTTCGATCGTCACCCCCGTCACCTACGAGCTCCTTCGCCGATTCCAAGTCCGGATCACCGCTCCAACCCCGTTCAAGGTAAGAAATCTTGTTCCACGCCATCTTTGATTTAGCATAAGTTTTCATATATATATATATATATATATATATATATATATATATATATCCCATTTTTGATTTATGTTAGATTCAAAAATGCTAGATTTTGCTCAAGTTTTTTTGGGTTATTAGCTATGCAATGTATGTGGAGTTCATGGTTTTATATAAGTATAGGTGTGAGATACGTAAATACATAAGAAATTTGTGCTATGTATGATAATTTATGTGTGAGATATGCAAATACCTAAGAAATTAGTGTTATATATGTAAATATGAAAATTTAGGTGTGAGATATGTAAATGCACAAGAAATTTGTGTTAGTTATTTAAATATAAAATTTAGTCGCGAGATATGTGAATGCACAAGGAATTTGTGTTATGTATGCAAATATGAAAATTTCAGTTTGAGATATGTGAACGCACAAGAAATATGTTCTATGTAACTAATATTTAGGTGATTGTGCTATGTATGTAAATATGAAAATTTAGGTGTGTGAGATATGTAAATGCATAAGAAACTTGTGTGATATGTATGTAAATATAAAAATTTAGGTATGGAATATGTAAATACGTAAGATATTTTTGGTATGTATCTAAATATGAAAATTTAGTGTGAGATATGTAAATGCATAAGAAATTTTTGCTATGTATGTAAATATGAAAATTTAGGAGTCAGATATGTAAATACATGTGAAGGTAGCCTATGGTTTTGGTTAAGATAATGGTGTGGTAATTTAATATTTTAAAGGTAGGTTGATGGTACATAGATCATCAATAAATCATGATTTGTTGTGTTGTCCCTCTGATATGTGAATAATTGTGTCGTTTTTGTTTCTAATATTAATCATAGCAGGTCCACATAACTCAAAAAGTAAAATTTATGTGTACTTACAATCACTTAAAGATGAGCTATTTGTATTGTGGGAAACCGGCGTGTTGACTTATGATATTGCAACAAAATAAAATTTTTACCTCATAACCGCTTTTATATGAACGATCGGTGATTTTCCGGCTTATGGGATGTTATCTGTTGGGAGTACAACATGGACATGTCTAAGCATTTACTTTGAAGCATAGAAGAAAAAAATGATAGTTTGATGGTCACCGAAGGTTTTTAGCACTTGATCACCCATTCCGGAGGAATAAAATTGCATCTTTCATAAATAGAGTTGAAAGTTCAACTCCAACCCGGAGGATTAATGGAAGTAATATTTTTCAAATGATCACTGAAGTTCCGAAGATCACTAAGTTGTCATAATTAGCCTCGAGTCACCTTCCAGATTTTGGCTTTACACATAATAGGATGAGGCGGGGTATTTTTTAGGATCTTCCATAATGGAAAATCAATCTTCTTAGCATAATATGGATGTTATGCTGAAAAAAAATTTTGATAGTATATATCAAAGGAAAAATAAAGGACAACGCCAAACCAAGAATGACTCTGAAAAAGTATTGCAAGAGGAGGAAAAATTATTCCATGCGGATCGGACACCGCACGCAACCTGGCAGCGGGGGGCGGCACCGTAAATCACCTGATTTACGGTCCCGATGTATTTCAGTGGGCCCCACCAAATTTTTTTTTTTAAAAAAAACGGAAATAATCCTGACCGTAGATCACCGTGATCTACGGTCAAGATCGGACACCGCATGCAGAGATGCATGCGGTGTCCGCACGCAATAATCCCTCCAAGAGGAGAGGGTTAGAACTGCAAGAGATAAATGCAGGTAAAGTAATAAATCCTAAAGCTATATATGGTTTCACATTGGATCAACGAAAAGTAAGTTTTGAGTAGTTGCATTCTTTGAAATTACCAAGTGGTTGTGCTCTAACATAGGTCGATGTGTTGATTTGAGGATGGAAAAAATATTTGGTATGAAGAGTCGCGATTATCATATTTTCATGCAATGCTTATTACCTATTGCATTTAAAGCTTTGCCAAAACTGGTACTCGATCCATTGATCAAAATTAGTATATTTTTAGGGCGTTGTGCGCAGGCACTTTGGAAGTTTATTCTCTACAAGGTCTTGACGTGTGTATTTTGTTATTGGTGTGCAAGCTTAAACATATATTTCCTTCTAGCTTTTTTTTACTCAATGGAGTATCTGCCCATTCACTTATGTCATGTGGCTATATTAAGTGGACTGTACAGTATAAGTGGATGTATCGCTTCGAGAAGTATATTTTTATTTTAGTGTGAACTATTATCTTTTTTTATTCTAAAAATAATTAAACTGTGCAGATTTCTGAATAAAATAAAAAAGACTGTTTAAAAAAAAGCATGTCCGGAGGGTTTGATATGCTAGGCATACTTATTACAGGAGAAATTACTTTCAGTTCTTATTAATTCGATTAAGGGGAACATACTCATGAAAATATTGATCAGATGCGTTTACAATATCTTGTGAACAATTAAGTAGGCATGACACATGCTACCTAAACGTTAGATAGCTTCGAGAGGCTTCTTTGTATGTTCTATTGAACTGTGATCAAGTATAACAATTGCTACAGTAAGTTTAAATTCAATAAAAAATCTCTAAGTTTAATATGTTTAAATTTAATCTAATTTGGTATCATTATTTAAATATGTTGTAGATTTTTTGTTCTATTATGCTTGCTTGTGGTTGTTATATGTAAGTGTGTAAAAATCTGATTGTTTTGTAGTTTTTTTAATGCATGTTTGTGTCGGAATATTCCATTACTTAAAACCTACAATTAGTCAATCGATACAGGCTGCTACTAAGGCGACACAGGAGCATCAGACATGAATGTGGTTGACGCTGATTGGCATCAGCCTATGTTGATTCTAATGCGTCGTTATGCTAGCGACACCGAAATTTGCAACATAATTTTTAGCGACGACATTTTAGAGAAAGTTGAGAAATTAGGGCAAAGAAAAACAAGAATCGACATAAATCCAGAAGAACACACAGAGATTTAACGAGGTTCATCGAAGATGTTTACGTCCTCGGAAGCAGAGTGGTGACTTCCTTTTCAATATTCATAAAAGAGTATAAAATAAAAGATTCAGAATCTCACCTAGGGTTACAAAAATGACATATATATAAACCTATAGTACAATTTGTAATTACTTAAATTACACATATATCAAACCGCAGGGTGTTGCCCCAACACCCCCAACCTACATAATGAAACTCCACCGATTGGACAGATCCTCTCACTCCACTCTGCTCGAGCATGTGTCCCATTTATAATATATGAGCCAAACCTAACAAATCTCCACCTTCACAAATATCCAGCCCCTTAGGAGAGAAATATCATGGAGTTTCTTATGCACCAATATGGGTTGGGCCACCATGTCGTCTAACAATTCCAAACATTCAATAATTTTAAGTGATGCAAGAACTTGTTGATAATATCTGGCTTAGTCAACATATCTGTTGCATTTCCATTGTATGATCCAATTGAGTGAACTTCATCTACATCTGTACTCCCTAACAGTTTATAGATATTACCTGCAATTAACTTTCTTTTCATTACAGTCAGTGCACTTTTAACAATTATGATGGTTTCCATATCCTCATCTGTCCTAGGAATAAAACCATTTCTATGTAAAGTGCCCAACGAAATTAAATTCTTCTTTAAATCTGGAATATGTCTGACCTCACATAATGTTCTAACAGTTTCGTAATACATCTTCATTCTGACTTCCTCAATACAAAAAATATTGCATCATCTATCATCACCTAAATAGATTGAGCCGGAATTAGTTAACCTATATGAAGTGAACAACTCCCTATTAGGTGTTATGTGATAGAGCATCCTGAATCAAGAATCTATGCATTCATGAACTGAGTTGATGAAACTGAAAGCATATCACCATCATTGCAATCTGAATTGTCACTCTGCACACTGCAATCTGAATTGTCACTCTGCACACTGCGAATTGTCACTCTGCACACTGCAATCTGAATTGTCACTCTGCACCACATTTACAGGCTCGGATGATGCATCTCCTTTCTCCCCAGTTTGCTTCTTAATCTTTAGACAATCTCTCTTCATATTACCTGGCTCCTTGCACTTGTAGCAATGAATTGTCTTCTTGTCTTTGGAATTTCGCCTTCTAAAGCTCTCATTCTCCTCTTTCCTTTCTCGATCATGTTTACCATTAACATATAAACTGTCTACACGAGAAGCTTTCTCATGCATTTTGCTTCCGTTGGTTGTGAGCCAACAATGTTGCAGTAATCTCATCAACTTTGATAGTTTCTTTCTCATATGTCAGAGTATTTACCGAGTGTTCATAGCAAGAGGGCAATGAAAACAACATAATTATTGCTCGATCTTCATCCTTAATAATCGTATCAAGCTTTGATAAATCTGTGATTATTTGATTGAAGCCACTCACATGCTGTGCCAGATCAAAGCTTTCTTGCATCTTCAGCCCATATAGTTTTTGCTTCGGATACAATTTGTTCGTTAAATATTTGGACATAATCTGAGTTTCCAATTTCTTCCATAACTCCCTTAGAGATTTCAGATTCATCAAGTGATACATAACCTCATCCGCCAGGCATAGGCATATGGTTGTTGTCGCTCATTGTTGTAATTCTTCCCTATCTTCATCCTCAATGGCAGTTAGTGTTGTTACCCGCAAAGCTTTCAAGATTCCATGTTGTGCCAACAAATCTTTCACCTTTGTTTATCACAATCCAAAGTTACCAGTTCCATCAAACTTCACCACCTTGAATTTTGTACTAGAATTTGTCATCTAAAATTGATTCTGCAACAAACTCCTCTGTAAATTCCTCTGTTGAATTTTCAAATTGCCTGAGCTAGAAATTTTACTCACTTTGATCCCGCTAAAAATCTTTTACATAATCTCTTAATTAAGATTCCCTTAATTAAGTTTCCCAGAAAAAAAGACTTTCCCACTTTCCCTTAATTATTAAATTTTTTTTTAATTAAACTTTCCCAGAAATCATTTTCCTTAAACTTCCAAGAAAGCTCCCCTTTCCTTTCCGAAAAGCTCAGCCTCCGCTTTCCAAAAAAGCTTCTTTTTCCTTCCAGAAAATCTTTGCCTCCACTTTCCTTCCAGAAAAGCTCTGCCTCCGCTTTCTTGAAAAACTTTTTTTTCCCGACAACGCTTTTCTTCTCAGAAAAGCTTCGCTTTTCTTTTCAGAAAAACTCTGTTTTCGCATTCCAAAAAAGCTCATTTTTTCTTCCAGAAAAGTTATGTTTTTCCTTCTTAGAAAAGATTCGCCTTCCAGAAAAGCTCCGCTTTCCTTCTCAGAAAAAAATCTTTCCTTTTCCGATCCACTGAAACTTGCGAAAAGCTATCCTTCACGCAAAATCCTCTATCATGGGAGTCACGGAAGTTCTCTGTGTATCGCGCGAGATCACTGAAGAGCCGAAGCCGCCTGGTCGAGAAATCTGCCTCGCCAATCGACGCAAGCCCTTTGTGTCATGCAAGATCGCTGATTCGAACTTTGCTTGGTAGAGCGAAGCCTGCTCCGATGTGCCGCAAAAGCGATTTTCCTGCGATTCCGAACTGATTCATCTTCGAACTTCCACAGGCCAAAATCCAAATTGTCGGGAAGCTTGCAGAAATCCTTCCTTAGCCACCAATCTCCTCTGCCAAAATCTTCTTTATTTCTGTGTCACCGAATTTTTTCTTCTCTGCCCTAGAACCTCGCTCTGATATCACTTGTTGAGAAATTAGGGCGAAGAAAAACAAGAATCAACACAAATCCAGAAGAACACATAGAGATTTAATGAGGTTCTGCAAAGTTGTCTGTGTCATCGAGAGCAGAGCGCCGACTTCATTTTCAATATTCAGAAAAGAGTACAAAATACAAGATTCAGAATCTCACCTAGGGTTGCAAAAATGACATATATATAACTCTATAGTACAATATGTAATTACTTAAATTACACCTATACCAAACCGCGCGGTGTTGCCCTCACACCCCCAACCCACATAATAAAACTCCTCCGATTGGACAGATCCTTCCGCTCCACTCCATTCGTGGGCTCCGCTCCAGCATCTGTCCCATTTATGGTATACGAGTCATACCTAACAGAGGCATTAATAAAAACCTAACGCAAATATCAACACAAAATCAATTAGCTATGTCCATTTTAATGTAAATTTCTTTCGATGCCACTCGAGATTACCGTAGAAAAAAGGCCCGATTAGTGTCAGAAATGTCAACACTAATTGAGCAATTTCTTGTAGTGACCCCTCCCCATCGTATTTCTCTCAACAACACTAGCATCACATGTTTTCCCATCCACTTAAAAACATTCGACCAATGTCTGCCCACATCTTGGCTGAAAAATTATTACAGACCTCCGCTGTATCACGACCGTGCCGAGACGCAGTTGGACGCCGGACGTAATAATCTCTCCATCTTGGCTACCTTATTGCTCTACCATCACAACCTCTTTACTACGCACTTTTCTGGAACCTTAACATTAGAAAGCTGGTGATAGATTTGTCTCACATGAATCTCAAGTTTGCATAAATGATGAAGGAAGGAATATTAGTATTTAATATTACTTTTGTTACTAAAGTACTTTCTTATTAACTTACTTTTTTGGTACTAATCTTTTGTTATAAAAATTTAACCGCATAAGATCAAAGATTAAATATAGAGCAAATATTATGCTCCTTATCTAAACTAAATATTCATAATCTTTTTCAATCAACATTCTATTTTTAATGTTTATATTTTCCACTTAGTCATAGGCTAGAATTGTAAATATTTATTCAATGTCAATCAGCAACAACTATTAATCATCACTCAATGTTAAAGGGACATCAGCTTTTAATGACTTCAGCGCGTTGGGCAATCAATCATTTTTAAATTAAATATGAAGTGGTCCATTTTCATTTCATATTTATTAGAGATATATTTAGAGGTGCGAACGAATAAACATGAATGAATAGAGCTTGTATTTGTATTCGGTTCGTTTAAAATTTAGTTTGTTTGAAATAAGCTCGTGTTCGAAATTATTCGTGAAGTCACTGTTCACGAGCTGTTCGCAAACGACGAGATAGTTTGACATGCCTAATATTAATATATATAAATAATATATTATATTAATTATATAACTTATATTACATAAATATATAATATCTATATTAATATAATATTAAAATAGTATATTAATATATTATATATTATAATTTATAAAATTTAATTTTTTAAAATATCATAAAAAATATATATATATAATTATTTTAAATTATTTTAAATTTCGAACAATAACGATTCAAACACGAACAAACACATCACTGTTCTTATTTGGTTCGTTTAACTAACCGAACGAAAAAAAATTATTCACGTTCGTCTCGTTTACTTATCGAACAAATCGAATATGAACTCATTGATGAACTGAACACGAACTGTTCATGAACAACAAGCTTTTTTGACAGCCCTAGATATATTATATACGTAAATTTATACCAAAAGATATAAAAAATAATTATGAGTTGTGTATTTCATTTGATTACATTACATAATAACATGCAGGCGTAAGATACAGTATATAATTTCTTACTCCGCATTTCATGCTTAAAAGTCATGCATTTATATCATGCCAAACAATTTTGCACTCCAATTATATGCTTCTGATTATTTTTTTTCTTGCACAATTCTTATGTATTTACATTTCTCAGAGCTAAATTTTAGTATTTATGTACATAGAACTCAAATTTGTAACATTACATAAAAATATAATTTTAATTGATATTTTAAATGTAAAATGCATTTTTTTATGCATTCAACATCAAACCATTATAAATGTAAATGTTTTATTTCCAAAGATTTGCATACATACGACTCAATTTCTATTTATTTACATAACGGAACTCACACTTTTACATATATATCATTTTATTTATGCATGAAAAGAAGTTTTTTACCTTTTAAAAGTTAAAATAGTGATATTTTGATGTGATATGAAAGAATCGAGCGGTTGAAATGTAAAGAGTAAAATTTGGGTGCTAGACAAGTAAATATTTAGACGTGGTATATTTGTAAATGTCTCTTTTATTTCCGGTGAAGTCACTTTAAGCATTAGATATATAAATTCATGAGAATTGTGTGGTACGAATGTAAATTTTCCTTAAAAAAAATCAATTATATTCCATAACAATTAATGACATCTAGTATTAGAGTGAGAAAGAACGCCTAATTAGTCAAGGAGGACGACGACTTGGTGGTGACACCAGGAAGGCGTGTAACACGCCGAATTTATGAGAAGACAAGCATGGCCTTCCATGTCTAGCTTACAGAAGCATCTACCCCAAAAATTTGAGGAGAAAGCAAGAAATAAAAACTTGGCTGCCACTTTCTTAGTTAATTTTCAGCATTTTGTCAAGGTGTGAACGAATTCATATAAAGGTTGAAAATATGTGAAGGGACAAACAATTCCTATTCAAGATTGACGATGAAACAAAGCAAGGAAAAAAATATATATGTTACACGAATGTCAAACGTGGCACACTGCCATCCGGTCCTCTTGAACGAGCCATCCAAGATACTATTGTAAAGGATAACCCGATATTTAGAGATCAAATAAAGCTAAATGTATTTTATTATATCCAATATATACCCATAAAAATTTGACAAATGCCTAACTCAGTGTGAACAATTTGAAACGGATGGACTAGTTTATTTGAGCATGTACACCATTAATGTGGCTGCACAAATCTCAAGGGATCTAGCGGGTTGCACAAAAAAAGCAGCTAAGCACGAATATTTGTCATTGCTCCTGTCAACTGAGTCTTAGGCGGATTGAACGAACCACTAACCGAACCAAAGAACACAGCACGCATACGTTGATGATTGGTTGATTATCAATGATCGTCCAAGAGAATTCTTCTTGCGTATGCTCATCGAGCAAAGGAGGGATGCCCGTCAATGTACAATAAATACTTTCTTCCTAACGGAACAATCCTTCAAAAAGACGATGAGACCTTACAACGAACTTCTTTTGAAGAGGTTACTGAAAATTATTCAGTTGATTGATACTCGCGATCGATTGAATGAATACAAGGTGATCAGACTAGACAGTTACAAACGTGCAACGATGTCAAATGTTGTTACAGACATGAAACGGTGTTGACAACGATTACATGGTCAAATTGTGTTAGCTGCAAATATGTAAAGGCGTATGATTGATAAGTGATTGTAATGTTTCAATTAAATTGGAACAATCGTGTAATTTGTCTTACCCTTCCTATGCCTTATAAATAGGAGAATCATTTTCACAAAAAGGGATGATTGAACAATTCCACTGTGTTAGCTGCAAATATGTAAAGGCGTATGATTGATAAGTGATTGTAATGTTTCAATTAAATTGGAACAATCGTGTAATTTGTCTTACCCTTCCTATGCCTTATAAATAGGAGAATCATTTTCACAAAAAGGGATGATTGAAGAATTCCACAAAAACATAAGTGTTACTTGGCTTACTCTTCTCCTACTCTTTTTTCCTCTCGCTCGACTAACACTTTATTTCTTGGAGGAAAAAAAATATATGTGTCCTTCGTGTCAACAGTTTGCCTTCTCAATATTTTTGAGGCATTGAAACGTCAGCTGTTCTATACTACTCTGAGAGATTTTGCTCTTAGATGGTTCAATGGACTCCCAATTAGACATATTAATTCCTTCAAAAAATTTAGGAGACTATTTTTGGCACAGTTCGCTAGTGTCTCCCATAAACCCCTCCAGGATTCAGACTCCATGTGGTAGGTAAAGCAGGGACCGAATGAGAGCCTGCAGACATATGATACAAGGTTCAAGAAGGAAATACTCAAGGTATGGAACCTAGAGCCAATAATTGCCAAAGCAAGTCTGGCACAAGAATAGAAAAGTCCACAGTTCAAATATTTCTTGGGTTTATGAAAACCTGAACGTTATTGGAGTTAGCTATAGACCACAATGCAACAGATGAATACTTGATATAGCCCGTTACGAAAGGCGAGAAGTCTGGCTAACAGCTTGGCAAGAAGGACCCCATCGATGACAGATGGAGGGAGATGGATGGACCTCATTCAAAGCGTGAAAGAGGTCATTCTTTCAGCAAGGAAAGGGAAACCAAACAAAATGCATGCAGATGCAGCCGATTAAATGATCACTCTACAAGGAATCATGAAACATCAAAGCCTACACAACTGATGGTCCCAACGCCATAATTGCTAAACGCCATACAAGGCAAAGAATACTTCCAAAAGGCCACACCAATGAATATCAGAGTTTCCCTTCAAATTCTTGTAAGTACAATAGCAACCATGGGCAAGGTGCAGAGGATTGCAGACACCTCCATAGATTGGTAGAAGAGTTGATACGATATGTAAAACTCAAGGATTTTGTGGACTTAGAAGCACATACTTCATGACAGAGGAAATCACTCGTGGAGGATGAATTAGATGGACCAAACCGAGTGAATACAATCCCATAATGAGGATAGTACCGAAACCAATTTGAGGTGACTCGATTTGAAGACCCAACTTTTAAAGGAGTCAATTGGGGGGAATACTGTGTCATGGCCTTAGTCTCAATAAGGAAGTCCCATCCCTCAATTATTTTCATTGGTACAAATTTACTTCCAGTTGAGAACCTTTATAATGATGTTATCTTCGTTATTGTACTGTTCAATAATTACCAGATATGTACTAATTTGGTTGATATAGGTAGCTCGAGGAATATTTTGTTCAAATCTGCCTTTGACCAAATGAATTTGACGACCAAAATTTGTTTTATGTTGACGATGTTTTAGTGTAAAAAGTAGGTTGGTCAAGCAACATATAAACGATTTCAAAAAAACCTTATGAACTCTCCAGAAATATAACATGAAACTAAACTAGTTGAAATCCACATTTAGGCTTTCAACTGAGAAGTTGTTATGATACCTCTTGACAAACAAAGGCATTAAGACCAATCTAGAGAATCTAAAGGCACTTTTGAGCATGCCTTCTCTCCAAAACATCAAAGAGGTACTTAATTTGACCTGACAAATCACTGTGCTAAGCAGATACTTTTTTAAAACTTGAAACAAATGTGTAACTTTCTTCAAAGTACTAAGGAAAGCTAAGAAATTTGAATGGAAGACAGAGTGAGAGGTGGAATTTCAAAGTTTGAAGCAGTAATAGCCTAGCCATTGCTGTTGCAAATTCCAAAATAAAAGAAAGAAATCTTGTTATATTTGGGAGTTGGTTCGAAAGCCATCAATTTGGTTCTGGTTTGACAGGTGTTGGGGAAACAATTCTTCGTATGTTACACCAACTGTGTTCTTAAAGAGTCGAAGCCAGGCACCTTGCTATGGAAAAGCTAAGCTTTGCTTTAATTGTTCTTAAAGAGTCAAAGTCAGGTACCTTGTTATGGACTTCTCTGAGCTTGGTGAATCGAGTAATGGATTCAGAGCAAATGAGAAAATTTTAACCCTCTATGTTGATGGAGCTTCCAGTCAAGCTTGAACATGAATTAAGCTTGCACTATGAAATTCAACCGGAGAGTACATACCATTAATCCACTATCAACTTTGAGGTAACAAACAATCAAACGGAGTATGAAGTGTTGATAGTCACTTTACAGTTAGCCGGTGAATTTGAGGCTCAAGATAAAATGATGGATAGATATTTGAACAAGGTAAAGATGAAGAAAGGGAAGTTCTTAAAGTTTTAAATTTAGCATGTAGGACCGTTGGCATCCATTTTTGATACGACGTACATAGGTCATTCTTGCTGAGTTTACAACACTATAATTGAGGTCTATGATCCCAGTGAAATATAACTGTGTAAAATTTATAAAAGTTAATTTTTCTTTGCAACGGCGTCAATAACTTGATGTGGTATTTTATGAATAATAATGTTAAGCTCTTAAACTTGAGATTCTACGCAAGTATATGTATCATTATCAAATAATATAAAACTTTCTTTTTAAGTCCCAAATATCTTTTAAGTCCCAAATATCGTTTAAGTCCCAAATATCGATCCCACGGGGAATGTTTAAATTTGAAATGATAAATTAACTAGGAAATTTAAGAAATAAATCGAAATTACTGTCAGAATTAGTTTAGACTAGGAGGATACTGACAGAATTTAAAGGCAGGATTTAAAATTAATAGCTATTAAACTATTAAACTGTGTTTATGTGATGAATTTTTTTAATGTGAAAAAGCATCTTTCCCACTACAATGAGTTTTTGGTGAAATGAGATGAGATAAATGATTTAGATATGTATTTTGCTAAATATGAGCAATTTTAATTCTCTACCCTGATTCAATGTTATAGAAAATTATTGGCTAATCTTAGGTTTAGTCCCTAAATCCGTGGCTAGACTAGGAGGATATTGGCTTCCACTTCCACTCCAGAGCTCCCAGCTCCCACTTCCCTTCCCCTGAAGGCCAACCCTCGCTTTAATTTTTAACACTAAGATAGAATTGGGGATTTTTTGTCTTTCACCCTAGAAATCTCCAATTCTACACCCAACAAAGTATATTTCCCTATTTTTTTGCACTTAATCCCATGAACGAAATATTCCTTCATGGACTTAAATGTGATTCTCACTCTGTTGTAAAATTCATACTCTATTTCCTGGATCATATGTTTCATAATATATTTTAACAATTCAATTGGTTAGATCAAAAAGTAAATTAAGAGCGGAGTTAAAAAATCATCACAATTTATTTTAAATTTTAACATTGACACATCTACATTATCTCTTCATTTCACCATATCTCAGAGTAGAGAGAAAGATAAAGGAATCTACTCAGACTTCATTAGAAAGATAGAACAAAACACAAATTTTATATATAAAAAAAAGTTTATACAACAATAATAAACAAACAACACTTATCTGAACTCTTTCTTAAAGCAAATCATTTGTAGCCTCTCTTACAAAATGTAGGAAGAAGAAATATCTCACTTCTCTTCCTCTCCAACACTTCTTAGAGAAGAATTCACACTTAAACTAACCAAAAAAACTCAAATCTATAAAAACTATATCTAACTAATGGTGTGAAATGACGTGGAATTAGTTGTGTTGAAATGAGTGGAAGAAGTTGAAATGGTGCGAGGGGGTTTCTGATCAAATTTCGGCCCTAAATAGAGCATAGGTTGGTTCTTCAATAGGTGCATTGAATGTTCTAGAAACAGGGCTTCCACCAACACTGGCGCCGTCGACGCCCATCCTGGCACCGTCGGCGCCCATCCTTGCACCGTCGGCGCCCATCCTGGCACCGTCGGTGCTAGTGGTCTGTAATTAAATCTAAAGTTTTTGTCAAACGGCGCCATCTGTGCCTGGTCTGGCGTCGTCAGCGCTGATCAAATTTTAAACTTCTCCATTTTTGCTCCAAATTTTATCCTTTTTTGCTTCAAGTCCTCAAAATCAACAACCTACAATAAAACATAGAAAATATCTTCCATTAAAGTGCAATATCACCAAAAATGGGTATCAAATATGGATCTAAAAATGCATATATTTGTGGTATATCAGTCTACACCCTCCAAGTTAACATTTGTTCCTATAGAACAACACCATATCTACCCAATTCAAGCATGTTTGCCCATACAAGATCAGACGGAGACACCTTGGACCAATATACATAAAAGAATACCTACGATAGCTACCCATAACCAGAGGGTCAGGTAGATGCCTGTTCTGGGGTCAAGCACACTTCTAAGGGGACATGTCCCACTTTAGTTAATTGCATAATAAGGAATACCCAAGAAAACTCTCAATAAAAGGTGTTCCGTTTATATTATCATAGAACTGGGAAAATAGGATGCAAAGGGAGGTTATTCCATATGGGAACACTCGTATGCTTCAAAGCTCTAGCTAAGTCATTGTGCGGAGAGTGAGTCTCTCACATCCCAAGTAGGTAGTAGCTTATAGGCATATGATACCCACGAAATAATAAATAATTATATCAACTGGGGTACCCCAATACGTCAAAGCATGTCTGGGCTGTAAGGGCAGAGCATAAATCATTATATCTCAAATGGAAGGCAGCTCGTCAACATCGGGCCGTCAAGATGATACCAACAAAGTCAACATGAGAGAAAGAGCTCAATAGAGACAGTAAATGGAAAGAGAGGAGTAATCCTTAAGTGGTAGAGGTAGTTGAGTCAGGGTGTCGCGGGCGCGACCCTAAGCCTATCTAGTCGTGAAGGTAGTCGACCCAAGATGTCCTGAGTTTCTCGGTTAGCAACCCATGAATTGCGTCATCCATGGGGACCTCAGTAGCCCTAAGGTCAAAAGAAAGAAACTTTATCTTATAACTACAAGCTGGAGCTCAAAGCGGTGGGACTTATTGACATGCCTAAAATATGTTACTTTTATTTGAACATTTATTGCCTATTTTTAATGATACCATGCTTTAATGAAATGTATTTTTGATATTTTTGGTTGTAAGTATACTAAATAGAGCAAATGTAATGAAAATAGAGCAATTGGGAGTTAAAAAAAAGCAAAGAGGCCAATGTTTATCTGGTGCCTAGGCGCTAGGATATGGCGCCTGGTTTTCTAGAAGATTTAATGAACGTGGATGAATTTTGAAGGGGTTCTTGAAGAAACTCTTAGGGATTTTGAGAGCTCTATCTAAAGAGACTTTTAGAAATTCAAAGGGGTTTCTTTTAGAGAGATAGAAGAGATATTTTAGAGAGAAGGGGAGTCTCCTTGAAGAGGAGAAAGTCTTGGAGGCTTGCTTAGATTTGGAGGAGAAGAAGAGAAGTGAGAGATATCTTCTTCACTACAGTTCTAAGTGAGATAGGAGTGGAATTATAAGGAGAGTGAGTGATTCAAAGGAACTAGAAGGATTTTTTTGGAAGGAGTTTAAGATAAGTTGTCTACTTTGTTTATTTTACTAAGTCTTGTTTTATAAAATTATATTTATCTATAAATCTATGTGTTGTTGTTTCTTCCCCATGGGATTTGAGTAGTTTCTTTATCTTTCTCCCTACATTGAGGAATAATTATGGGTAGAAATGAAGTTTAGTAGAGATGCTTTTAATTCCATAAATTGTGATGATTCAAACTCTATGCTTAATTTACTTATCGATCTGACCAATTAATTTATTAAATTATGTTGTGAAACATAGTAGTCCAATAAAGGCTAAGCTTCCACAATAAAGTGAGAATCACATTTAGTCTCATGGATGGGAATATAGTTCATGGGGTTAAGTGCAAATAAATAGGAAAATAAATTTTGATGGGTGTAGAATTAAAGATTTTAGAGCGACGGACTAAAATCATCATATTGGTCCAGATGTTTAGAAATTAAAGCGATATTGTTAGCTTTCAGGTGAGGGGAAGTGAGAACTCTAGAGTGAGAGCTAGTATATTCCCAGCCTAACCACGGGTTTAAAGACTAAATTTTGGATTAATCAATTTTATTTATGCACTCGAGAGAGGGTAAATAATAGGTATGCTCCTATTTAACACAATACATTAGGTATATTTAAAACTATCTTAGACCTATACTGATTTTAATCTCATTGCAAGGGGAAGGATGTTTTATAAAAATTTGAACTCTTCTATACATTGTTAGTTTAGATTTACTTAAGTGGTAACTTTACATTTTAGCCTTCTTACATTATCTTGCATTTACATTTCTGCATTTTCTTAGCATACTTAAGATTCCTTTTAATTCATTAGGATTAGATAATACACAAAAACTTTTTATCATTTTCTTCATAATTTAACTACATTTTAAAGAAGATTTTACTAATCATATAAGAGTTTTTTTTATCCTTTTAGGATTTATACTTAGGACTCCATTAGAACACTATATTACTTGAAACGATATGTCTACTTGCGTAGTATCCCTAGTTTGTAAATCAATTTATATCCTTAACGTAATATTTACTTTTGCACACTGTCCACTAAAAATATAAATTTGCTCAAGTTTTTGGCCATCTTTTGGAAGTTAAATTACTGTGTAGTTGTAGGTCGGACGAGCACTTACACCTGTCGAAGTGGCAAGGATATCTCAGGGGAGAAAGAGAGGTGGAGGTTCAACTACAAAACTGGAAACGCTCTGAATAAGAGGACTTACACCCCGTCTGGGTTGGGGAGCCTTCTAATGACCTAGACCGCTAGACAACCTCCTATGTAGAAAACAATATGCTAGGCCAATCGTTTTAAAGAAGCATGAGGACTCCTCCTAGGAACATGCAAATATTATTGCAGTTATCTAGAGCGGTCCTTAATTAATGTAAAGACCCTATTAATATGACTTGGGTTATGGTCATGCTATGCAACCCATTTTAAAACCTACCCGGAGGCCTTACATAATAAATACTTTTTTTTTTTTAAATAAGGGTCATTGATTGTAGGCATGTAACATGCAAATTAGCATGGGTTAGATATCTTATCCCTAGCTAAAATGTGTCAAGAGCAGAAACTATTGCTCGATTTGGATAGGTAAAACTTAAATGAAGAAAGGGGAAGAAATCTAGGGTTACTTTGATTAATATCTTGCCAGAGTAGAAACTGCACAACGGAGAGAGAGAGAGAGAGAGAGAGGGTTCAGTTGCACGAAGTAAGACTTGAGTAAAAAATATAAAATGAGGGTGTGGGAGCGTGAGACCAATTTAAATGCCAATTTCAACTGAAAATTCAGTCAACAAACGTTACCTATTAAAACCTGTTTGTAAATCAGCTGGCTTTAAGTATAGAAAAAATCAATTGATATTTCAATCGGCAATTTAATGCAACCCAAGAAATATCTACTCAAAATTGCTCCACTTTTTTTAATGCAACCAAGAAAAGAAACGCCACTTTACTTCAGTAATCTCATAAATTACTGAACATCCTATTGCAAATACTTTTATCCTCTACCTATCCTTGACCTTGCACTTCAAACGGCCACACGTATCAAACGTCCCTAAAAATTGCACCCGAACGGTAACAAGGTACGTCATGATCCATCGTGAAGTGTCTGACGTAAGATGGATGACATCAGCCTTTAATGGCGTAAATGACGTGAAGTTAGACAGCAAAGTTTTGTCCCATCGATACTCGTGTAAAGCATGTGGTAATTTTCGTTGAGGAAAACAAGGCGCTGCCATCGTGCTTATTAGCTGTAATCGAAAGCCAATGCTATTTCTATCGAAAAGAACAAAACAACTATTATATAAGTAATTTTACAATCTTTTTATAGGTATCTGATTAAATTGCGTAATAAATTATATATTTGTGCTTAGGGCTGTCAAAACGGCTCGTTGTTCTAGAACAGCTCTTGTTCGGCTAGTTAAAAAGCTCGTGTTCGGCTCGTTAATTTTGTTTGATAAGTTAACGAGCCAAACACGAACTAAGACGTGTTCGTTCGTGTTCGACTCATTTTGACTCGAAATACTACTCATCAAGTTTATATGTTGATCAGTAGTATTTTATAAAAATCTAGTTGACTACAAAACTACAAAAAATTATAATCAATTAAAATATTGATTAAGAAAAAAGAATAAATATTATTAAACTAGATTCAAATGATGTTTTAATATAAATAATAATTTTTAAATCTTGTTCAAATCCTTATTATCTTATGGCTACATGATTAGGATTGTTAAAAAGATTCTTTGTTCGTGAACAGCTCGTGTTCGGCTCGTTAAGCAAACGAGCAGAACACGAACACACTTTTTGAGCTCGAAATATAAACGAGCCGAACATGAGCTGAGCATGACTTGCTGCCCTATTTGTACTAATATACAAGCTCATTAATACTGTCCGCTTTTCACAGTTAGTTATGTATTTAATTCATAAACAATAACTTTACGTAATAAAGAAGCACGAAAGATTTACAGCCGCATTTCTTTTTATTATTATTATTATTTTTTTTTTTGGTAATTGTCGGCAATTTGATACACGTGGGAACAAATTCATAAAAAGGCTGAAAATAATGAGGGAAAAACAATTCCTAGCCAAGATAGAATTGGATGGGGGAGGATGCGAACAACGCCCATTCAATTCGTGGCTGCATGTTATTGGATTACGAAGTAGCAAAGCTCCCAAGCTATGTGGATTTTTTTATTTCATTGCCGAGATGAACCTCGCCTTCATGGATTTAGTAAAGAAATATAATTTTAATATATACATGAATATAGATATATATGTGTATATATACACATATACATATATACATATATATAAACATTTACATATATACATACATGTATCCATATACATATAAATATGTATATGTACATATGCATGTGCAGATTCATACATACATGAATGTGTGTGTGTGTGTGTCTCTCTCTCTCTCTCTCCTCTCTCTCTCTCTCTCTCTCTCTCTCTCTCTATATATATATATATATATGTGCATCAGGGATGGTCCCCTCTGGTATAGGGTTTGATTCCCCTCAGTGAAGAGTGTGTTACTCGAATTGTTAGGCTCATCAGAGATGGTCGGGGCTCGTATTATAGCCTCAGGCTATTCTTTAAAAAAAATGGTATATATAAACATAAATACATACATACATACATATATATATATATATAAGAAAAACTTATATTAATGAAGTAGAAGAGATTATAGTTATGAGATAAGGAGCCTCAAGGAGATCTCCCTTCAACAAAAAGAAAAGAGGAGGGGGGAGTGGAAGAAACACAAACATCATCAGCTTGACTAGCCATTCTAGCTAGCCAATTGGCAGACCTATTGCCTTCTCTGTAGTTAAATATTAATTGGAAGCGACAAGAGTTCCTTAAAAATTGAATAAGTTTTAACCATTAAAGGATGTGCCATGTGGGGAGGAAGCTCCCTCAATCATCTGAATGAGCAAGGCACAGTTAGTTTCAACAAGGATGTTATCTCATTTCATCTTGACAGCAATTTGGATTGCCTAGCAAAGAGCAATACCTTCTGTTTCAAGGGCATCTTGGGCAATCATTGGACTGCAAAAAAATACTTTACAAGTGCCTGTAAAGTCTCTGAACACCCCTCCAAAGCCAGCTCCAAAATCACTAAAACTCCCATCAGTGTTAGCTTTGATCCAAGGGTGATGAGATTTTAACCAAAATACCTTTGAGACAGTAAACGTTTTGGGGGGGAGAGTAGCTTTGAGTGCTATTAATTTCTGAGAATCCCTTGTACTTGATCAGTTTGGAAATAAAAGCTTTACAGTTTACCATAGTTTGATGCCATGAGGAGAGTTGGTTTTCAAATTTTGCCCTATTTCTAGCCATCCAAAGGAACCAAGCCACAATAAATGGAATGGCTCCTAGCTTGGCTTGGTGCCAGCTTTGCCAACAGGAAAAGAGGGAGAACCAGTCCAATACCATCAGATTCACCTTCAAGTCCATTTTGAGTGCCTACCAGACCTGCTGAGCATATTTGCATTCAAAGAAAAGGTGGGGAAAAGATTCTTCAGCAATGCGACATAGACGACATTTACAGGAGCCTCTCAGACAATATATATTTTTTTTTTTGAAAAGCGACCGAATCAAGAATTCTAACCAACAATTTCTAGTGACTCTGCTGGAGAATAGTTCTTCTCTCTATTTTTTATCAGGAGGTTTTGTCTTCAAACATTAGTAATGTGTCCATGCCCCTCATGGTCCATTTTACTTTTATTCCGTTGGCATGCTTCACTCATTTCCTTCTTGAGCAAGCATTGTCAACTCTTCTTGGATTCTATGACCATGTGTATAACCATCCTTAAACAGAGAGGTTCAGGAATCTCCATGATTTAGTGTGGGTTAGACCTCCAATAGGTGTATAGATTTGAGGTGATGTGCGAGCTCCCCGAGACGAATTCCAAAATTGTATTAAGAATTTAATATATGCATATATGCATGAATTGACTGGTATATTCGGGCTTCCTTGTGGATACATTGATTATAGGAAGAAAACCCTAGCTAAAACCTGTCGAAGCAGAAACTAATGCTCGATCTGGAGAGGTAAAATCCTAAATGAAGAAAGTGGGAGAAATCTAGGTTTATTTTGATTAAGATCTAGCCAAAGTAGAAGTCGCAAGAGAGAGAGAGAGAGAGAGAGAGAGAGAGAGAGAACCTAAGTAGAGAATAGAAAATGAGGGTGTTCGAGTGTGAAAATGTTTAAAATGTGAATATTGTTTAAAAATTCAATCAACGAACGTTTTTTACTGAAAACTCCACGTAAATCAATTGGCTTTAAGTGTAGAAAAAATCAATTGAAATTTCAATTGGAAATTTAATGCAAACCAAGGAAAAATTACTCAAAAATGCTCCTCCTTATTTAATGAAAACCAAGAAAAAAACACCACTTGTGTTCAGTAATCTCACATTACTGAACATCCAACTGCAATTTCTTTTATCCTCTGCCTATCCTTGTATTTTTAAACCACGTCAACCGGCAACGAATATCAAACATGGCTAAAAATTTTTACCTCAACGGTAACGAGCTTACGTCATTTGCCATCGTGTAATGTCTGACGTAAGATGGATGACATCAGCCTTTCGGTGACGTAAATGACGTGGAGGTACAAAGCAAAGTTTGATGTCATCGATACTCGTGTAATGCATGGGGTAATTTTCGTTTGAGGAGAACATTGGGCTGCCACATCAGAACTCCTATTTTTTTGCCTAATAATAAATTACCGTAAATCTAATAACTTTTTTTCGATAATTGAGAAATTTAGCTCTTATTCGGAAAAAAACTTTATTAGATCCATATCATATACACAAATAGTTATGTATTACTTATTTCATCTGATTAAATTCCGTAATAGATTATGTATTTGTAGTAATATACATGATCATTAATATTGTCCGCTTTTCACAGTTGGTTATGTATAGGGTTGTAAACGAGCCGAGCTTGAGCTAGCTCAGTCTAGTCTCGTGTTCAGCTCGTTCGAAATAGTTCGTGTTCGAAATCGGCTCGTGAACAGTGTGTTCATGTTCGGCTCAGATTTAAATATTTGTGTTCGTGTTCGGGTCGATTTAAATATTCGTGTTCATGTTCGTCTTCGGCTCGAAATTTGCTCGTTAAAATTAAATTGAAAAAATAGATGTAGAGTACTGGATTTGAATCTGGACCAAATGTATGAAAAAAAAAGACACATAACCACATTACCACACGAGCAATTATGTTGTAAACTTAGATATAAATATATCTAATATATTATTATATAAATAATATATGAAATATATTATTATATAAATAATTATATAAAATTTTATTTTCGAGCTAAAACAAGCCGAACACGAGCGAACAAAGAGTTCTACATGTTCGGCTCGTTTATAATTCGAGCTTTAAGAACCTATTTGTGTTCGGCAATTTGTGTTCGGCTCGTTAAGTAAACGAGCCGAACACAAGCTGTTCGTGAATAATGAGTTTTTTTTTACCGCTATTAAATTCTCAAATAATAACTTTACACACAAATTATATTTTTATTATTAATTTTTTCATTGCTTAATGATTAAGAAATACTAATTTACTATTATAATATGCAGAAGAGCGACGCGCGTGACGCGGTCTACAGCGAAATTAGAGAGAAAAGAAGAACGAAAGCTTTACCATTATTATTATTATTATTATTATTTTGGTAATTCTAAGCGATTTCGTCCACGTGGGAACAAATTCATAAAGCGGCTGAAAATATTAAGGGAAAAACAATTCCTAGCCAAGAGAATCGGATGGGGTAGGATGAGCACTACGCCCATTGGATTACGATGTAGCAAAGCTCCAAAGCTATTTGACCTTTTTTTTAATGGCCGGGATCAATCCCGCTTTCATGGATTTGCCAAAAAAAATATAAATTATATAT
>NW_018164567.1:59218-63323 GCF_001263595.1 Phalaenopsis equestris
TATATATATATATATGTATATATATGATGTAGTGGACACGGTGGTATGGAGACCAATATCCACAACACGGGCACTACCTCCAGCCTTGACCACGACACCGTTACTGTCACCGGCCAAGATACCGTCGTCGCCACCATCCACAACAACACCACCATCATTAGTCACGACCATGACAGCCTCCAACCGCGACCATGACACCACGAGCACCATCAGCAACAACTACTTTTGATGTGTCATCTAGTTTGAGCAAGACGAACATCCGTCATCAACTCCGGACTGTGTGGAACATGTAAGTTTTAATTTAATACTGACATTATTTTCTTATATTTTTTAATTTAATTATTAACTAATTATATTTTATTGTCAAATTTACTACCCCCATGCAGGCTAAGTATTCCATCAGAGACATAATTCAGAGCAAGTACGATCACTCGTACTTATCCTAACAGGAGATCCTGATGATAGTTTGAGATACGTAACTTGAGGAGTTTACGGTAAACTCTGAACACAATAATTATAATTATGTATTTATTTTTATGAATCTATAAATTTCTAATTCAATTTACAAAAATAATTGTCCTAGCCTCCCTAAGGAGGAGGCACACAATGACAAGAATTTCAAGCACAAGGCGAGAGATCGTCTTCACAACCCATTCAACAATATACGCTGGACACGTGAGCGCCCCTTGTGGCTCAGCGAGGATGTGTTCGCCACCTTACTCAGGCCTGGGACTCTTCCGAGTATCAGAAGAACAAATAGCAGACAAAGTAGAATCGTCGGTCTGATTGCGGGAACAGGAGGACCTCGAAGCCCTCTAGATTAGCGCTCACAAATACAGAGTACAAGAGGAGGGTGATAAGACTTATTTTTTTTTATTACATCTTTTTTTACATTAAATGTATGCTAACTATAACATTACACTGGCAGACACCAGAGGAAGGACGAGAGCCAGCCGCTACAGAGATACACAAGCAAACCCACAAGCAGTTGTTGGATCAGTCCTGGGTGCACAATAGATCCCAGGCGATCCAGATAATTCAAAAGATTAATTAGTATAAAATTAAAATAATTTTCAAATTTTATTTTGTATCTAACTTTCATTAATCGTATTTTTTTGTAGAAGGACTTCCAAAGGCTCAAAGAGAGCCAATCTCAGCAGTCGGGGTATGGTTTAGGCTTATCTCACGATCCTTTTGAGTATGACCTCTGAAGGGAGGCTTTCGATTATAGGAAGAACGGTATGGTCCATGAGTTAAGGTCCCAAGAGCCGACCTATGGTGCATGCCTGACCTCTAGCACATCTGGTGCATCTACTTTCACTGTATATAAGGAGGAGATGTATCTCCTGGTTATATATATAAAGCATATATTATATTTTTTTATGGATGCCCAGAGGCAATTTTATTACTCAAATTAAATACAAATCTATGTGAATGGGTCCCACTAAAAAGACAAAAAAAAACAGAACACACCCCTAGGGTCCAAAGCACCTAGTATAATGATACACCTAAAATATATAATTGTTTTAGACGCATTTTTGTACCTATTTTTGAGTTATGCGCTTTAATGGAAGATAGTTATGTGTTTTTCTTTCTGGTACAAGTAAAAAAGTGAAAAATACTAAAATGAGTTAAAAAGGATCAAATTTGGAGCAAAAATGTGAAAATTGTGCTAAAATATTTTGGCACTTACACACCGATTAAACAGAGAAGGTCGCGTCAGATGCCCCGCGCTTAAGCATCATAGGCAATTATTTGGTGGTTTTCTTCATTTGGCCGAATTTTGAAGAGATATTTTAGACACCTATTGGCTAAAGAGGGGGGTTATGACCACTAAGAATGAGAATATTATTAAAAGACTTGTGAAAGGAGACATCTTTTGGAGAATACATCAAATTTGAACATTTTTTGAAGAGATATCAAGGCACGGCACATTTTGGAGATTTATAAAAGAAGGAAGTTTTTACATTTGAAGTGGGTGCTTGAAGAGGGAGAGAGTGCTGGAGTCCTAAGAAGAAGATCATGGAGAATCTTGTGGAGAGATTCAGGCACCACAAAATTTGCTTTTTCCTTTTATTTTTTAGTTTTATTTTGAGAGTTTAAAGAGATTCAAAGGAACTTCCTGAGTTTGGTGGATGATTTGAGATAAGTTTTTATCTTTTGTTTTAAACTACTTTTGGTTTTAGTCGAGACTTCTTGTTGATTTGACAATGATTTCTACTTTTAAACTAAAGTGTGATTTCTTTTCTCCATGGATTCTGAGTAGTTTTCTTTGTCTTTCTCCTTAAAATGATAAGTAATTAGAGTTTGGATAGAAGTTCTGGAGAGTGTTGATCTTTAATGTTGGAAAAAGTTGTGATGATTTAAATCCATGAACTTCATTTACTTCTTGATTTGGTCTATCCAGATGTTAAAATTTGTTGTGAGAACATGTAAGAACGGGGCTGATATTGTCTCAGTCAACAATTGGAAAGAATCACATGAGTTTGTATGAATGAGAATTAATTCATATGATTTAGTGCAAATAAATAAGGAAATAATCATTGAAGGGTGTAGAGTTAGAGGACTTTAAATTGACAAGTTAAAGCCCTCAAGTTGGTTTATTATTTTAGATTTTGATACGAGATGTTAACCCCCAGGTGGAGGGAATCGAAGGAACTCCAGAATGAGAGCTGGTATCTTCCCTGCCTAGTCGGTCTTCAGAACTATTCAAAATTTAAATTAGTTTAAATTAGCCAATGTTCTTTATAGCATCTCTAGTAAGGGTAAAGAATATAATTGTTCGTATTTGGTACAACACAATTTGCTTACTTCCACAACAGAATTCCTATAGTCATTACTGATTCATGATAAGGAGAAAGATATTTATCAAATTTAGTGTTTTTCTTTTACATAAACTCATTTTAAATTGTTACTGTTCTGTCAAAATATCAAAAATACCAAAAAAATTTGAATTTTAATACTACGAAAATATTTGTAGTTTAAGTGATTGTATTTTTAGAATAGAAAGTTGCTGTTCAAAAGTGCATATTGTGTTTTTTCCCTTTGGGTTCGATATTCAGGTCTTAATAAAAAAGTCTTATATTACTTGATAACGATACGTATACTTGCATAGTATCTCAATATATATGTAAATTAAAAAGTTAAATTCTTATTTTCTTCAGAATCAAGTAAGGAAATATAAGTGAAAACTGTAATTAAAGTCATTGTTATACTGTTGCATATAAACAGTCGAGATCATATACAATACCCAAAAAGAGGTCCTCCAGGAAAAGTTACATATACGCCTAAAAAAATTCTCTAAAATAGTAACAGCCCAGTTTCAAATGACCAGCGCAACAGTGGCTTGTATTTAATGCAAATTAAATCAAAATCAAATTGCAAGTGTAGACAATGTGCTTTATAAGAACCATGGAGCTAAAAAATCCATGTAGTTAGCACCAACTTCAAGAGAATTTCTTAAGGCATTGTAAGTCGATCTGCAATCAACTTTACTAACTAGATAGGCAGCCTTAGCATAGCCATTTCAAAAGATGTCAGCCTCAAGAAACTAACAGAAACAACAAAAGACAAAAGTAGCAGCCTACAGGAGCACTAGGAATGATGCCCTGAACAACAGACATCATATGCAGCTGTCGGCACTATTTTTGGTATGGGGTTTGCCCGTAAGAAGCTGTCGGTCATCGGAATTGAAATCCCGTTGCCCGCTTCGGAAGGACGTTAAAAAAAAATTTAGTTTTGAGAAAGATGAAGTCAAACTGACCCCATAATTTTCATAGTTTAGATGGAAGAGCACTTTACCTCAAATTCTGTATCTATCCCAATGGATGAATACAAGAATTGAGGGTGAGGCTCGATCAAATAAACTAGAGAAAGTCATACATCCGTTTGGTCTGCGGAACCAATATATTGGCCGACAAATTCCCCTATTTAATATAAGGAATTAAATAGGGTTTATATTATGCTGGGTTCGGGAAAAACTTCCTATAGGGGCAAGCCCCTATAGTTAATTACATCTTAGATAACTGAAATTACCTAAGAATACTCTCGATAAAAATCAAGAAAAATTACCTTCAAAGAGTTCAAATGGTAAGGACATTTCAAA
>NW_018164567.1:69055-75268 GCF_001263595.1 Phalaenopsis equestris
GAACCATGGATTAATGTATTGTGAAGATGTGGTGTATCTTAGTTCCAAGTCAACACCCCGGGTCAACCCTAAAGCCAAGTAATCCTGTAGGGATTCTTCTTAAATTCTCTTATAATGATCTTACCTATTAAATGCTAGAGGTTAAGATCAATATGTGGAATTTCAAGTTGAATAAAAAGAAGAGTTTTGAATTTTTAATAGTGGGGTACCTCTTCTAGTTTTCTAAGACTAGTCAATAGGAAAGTCCTATGGCTAGACCTAGGCTACTAAAGAAGTTTTCTAGACCTCAACCAAAAGTGAGGTCAACAGCAGCTCCAAAGAAATCCTTAACTTGATAGCTTAACCCAAGATCCCTCATCATCTCCACAAATAGTAAATCTGCACATAGAAGAAACAAGGCACAAACAAGGAAATAACCTCCTGAGATAAACAAACAATAACTTGAGCTTGAGGCCAGAACAAAAGAGTATAAACTAGATGCAAAAAAAGTTAACATCTGATATAAATAACCTCCAAAAGATCACCAGAAATCAGTGTTTTAGGTTCTACATAAGGCTGCACAACAACAGCTACCACCAAAAAATTCTTCTTAGCAAGGCAAACAGCAGGAACATTTCTTTCTCTATAAGTAAAACACCATTCAATTATTAAATTATGAGTCGAGATATGGTGTCAAATCCTGTTCAAAATGTTAATTAATCCTCACCCTGGCTCTTTTTTCTTAACATAATGTCCACCAATAGCTTAGAATCAGTTTCTATCACTAGAAAGCAACAACTAGAAATAACAAAAATGGACAGTGCAAAAAAAAAAAAAAAAAAACCCCAACATTTTGCTTTTAGAGGGGATTTAGCAAACTAGAGGAGATTTAGCATAACCGATGGAGGAGAAATAACCCACATAGAGACCTCCCGAGTGTCTCTAAATAAACCACCACCAGCAACCTTGCCCCTCCTAAAACTGTCACTAATATTGACTTTCATCCACCCAGGAGGTGGGGGAAATAATCTGAAGAGGATTGGTCCCTTAACAGGTGCGATCAGGGTAGGTGTAGCAAAGGTTCTGCTAGTAGTTTTATTAATGTAAGCCTTAATATTAATTGAAGTTGTTTTAAAGAAAGGGCAGGAACCTTTTTGTTTGAAAGGAAAATGAAAGAAAGAAAGGAAGGTGTGGGGCTCTCCAATTCTCTATCCTTCCAAAAAAGTAGGCAATCCTCTAGCCCATTCCAAAAATGAATGGACCAACTACCTAACAGGTGCCCCAACATAGCCCAAATCTCCCTAGCAAAGGGACCGTGGAAATACATATGTAAACCAGTTTCTTCCTCCTTCTTGCACATAAGAAAATGGGAGGCAAGTTTTAAACCTTTCAATTTTAAGATATCATCATAAGAAGAGAATTATGCAAATGTCTCCATATAAAGAACGACATAAAGGGGGGATAAATCCCTGCACCAAATAGTTCTAATCCATTTCCATTCAATGAAATGATTGAGATTATAGTAAATAAATTTGGCCACAAAAGCATTCCCCCAACATTTAAACAGAGGCACATCCTTTTTAGATACATCAATAGGGATTTTAGGGACAACATCAACCTTAATACCCACCACTTCCCTCAATAGAGGTAAGTTCCAATTTCCATCAAACAAAAAATCAAAAACCAACAAACTATCATCATTTGGATTATGGTCACTAATCTCGAGCCATAAATCATGCCAAAATGATATATCACCCCTGTCTAGATCCCAAAATATAAACTTTTTAGCCATTGATCCTGCCTTAATTAAAGATTTCTTGATTTTAGAATCCCCAATTTTCCATTCCACCATAGAAGTATGGGAATAAAATTAATATTTATGATGCATAAAATTATCACACAAAGAATCATTTTTTCTAAATTTTAACTACAGCTTGATCATGTTAATTTCAAAAACATGGCTGAGATCTTTGAAGCCCAACCTAGTTGTTGAAAATGGTTTACATACCTTTTTATCCAAGTCATCCAAATTTTCTTGGAATTGTCACGAGCCCAAGAAAATTTATTAAAGTACCTCTCCAAAGCTCTCAAAGTACTCTTCTTTAAATGTAACACCTGTCAAGCATATAGTGGAATACTATTCAAGACACTTTTTAGTAAAGTGATTTTGACCCCATTGGATAAAACTATGTTTTTCCAATCACCTATTTTTCCTTTAATTTTATCCTCATCACCATCCATTTGGGTTTTTTTCCTCCTTTCCATAAGCATATCAACACTTACATAGCTTAAGGGAAGAGTAGCATTGTGGCAACCCAAAAATATAGCAATCCAACCTGTCCTCTCCCTCTTCACCCCCTTATCGGTGTAAACAAAGAATTTAAACACCAAACCTGAAGGGTAGTTAGAAGTTCTTAGAGTATCAAAAAGTAGCTTAACTGCAACCTTCCCAACATTTGAAAAAAATTATGGCATCATCAACATAAGCCAAGTGACTCACCAGACTTTAGATTTATGAGAATACTGGGCAGAGTGATGCCCGCCTGTACCTTATAAATTAAATGGAAAAAAATAATCAAATGCAATAATAAAAATAGTAGGTGATGCAGGGTCCTCATGTTTGAGTAGAGTCATTCGGTAGAACAATATAATTATTGCATTCCAGCCACATCTTAATCAGCACATATAATTCAAGTGTGTGTCTGTGACCGTATTTGTCTTTGTATGTGTGCTTATTTTTTATGGTGCAATCCATTATATTTTTTTAGGTTTTTACATTTATATATACGTAGCACTCAAAACTTATCTATTAATATATTTCAAATCCAAACTTCAATATTTACAAAAAAAGCACTTTTCCTAAGTCCATTTATGGATTTTGTTGGGGAGTTGCCTTCTTCTACTCCGGCCACCACCCAGATGCTCAAAGATAACACTATCCTCCTCCGTGACATCTGCCATGATGAACAAAATAAAATAAAATTCTAAATAAGAATCGATTTCACCGCTGGCGACCACATTGTTGATCGAGCTCTTACTCCCCTTATTTTTCCAACCTTCTTTGGCATTCATTCATTCTCTTTGTACGAAACTTCTCTATCTACTTGATCCAGTGTGCACAACCCCCTTCTCATCCTACCCACGCTCCAAACAAGTTGGGTACCTTCAAAACAAATTCCTCTCAGAGCTCCACATTCCCAAGCCGCACTCCCCCTGGCATAATGGCTTTCTGTCATCCAACGAATCCTTCCTTGAGAGCTAAGATAGGTCGCCATCGGCGTCGCCATCACCGCCTTTCGGTTGTGCGTGCGGTGGCTAGTGCAAAAGAAGACGATTCTCGCCGGAATCCATTAACTCTAGTTAGAAAAAGTTTTTTTTTATTTTTATTTTTGTAAATATAGAATTTTGGGAGTGAAATATGTTAATATATAAGTTTTGAGTATTATGTATGTAAAAACTCAATTTTTTATCATGTGTTGAGTTCCATAACTTCATGCGCTATCTCAGCCGCATGTAAGAACCTATTTCTTTCTATTGTACTCTTTAATTGCATTATTTAACTGTATAATTGTAGAAGTGTTTTGTGGAGAAGTGATTTTTGTTTAGAACGCAACTTGTTTCAACGTAATGAGTGGTGTGAATCCCATAACATGCCTTATGAAGAAATAACTGTCTTTTAATGTAAATTGTATGGAAAATCAAAAGTGCGGTGAGCACAAATTTATGAATGTAGGCTACAATTGAAACATAAAAAAATATTACTAATTCACACTATTCATTATTCATATGTATTCTTTCAAATGTTGTTGTGATGCTTATCTCTAGTACACTTATTTAGTTAGTATGGCAAAGTAATTATTCATGTGATTTCAAGTTTTTTGTTTATTGATCGTGTGTACATATAGTACTCGCTCATCTTAAAGAAAAATTTTTGTATTCGGATTCCACGGCAAGTGGGCCCACATCTTTTAAAAATCACTTCTAATCAATGTATTGCAGTGGACCCACTTGCAACATGACAAATTTTCACTAAACTCCGGACATCCGAAGTCCAAATTCAACAACCATTCCTTAAAAGTTAAGGTTTGGTCTTGTTGGCTCACGCGCGATGAATAAAAAAAAAAAACTTTAAATCACAATAATAATTACTTTGCCATACTAACTAAATAAGAGTGCACTAGAGACAAGAATCACAACTCACACTTAATACCATGAAGGAGATCTAATTCCTAGAAAGTTTTAATCCAAATATGTTAAGAGTTTTGCGTGTCGACCTTACATACCATGGACGTGGCCAACCCTGGGTATTTTTTGAAATGTGTCATGTTGACTTGCTAGAAGTCTTCTTCGTGTGGAGGGCATGCGAATATTGCCAACGGTATTCTTCCCATGACTGTCGCAGTATAATTTATTCGTGTGGCCCTTATTTGTAAACATTTTGCACGTTTGTGATTGCGACATGCACGCTATGACACTTGATAGTTGATATCCACGTATCGTCATCGCTAGTTCAAGGGTTTCTTTCGCTCTTCTAATAATTTGTCGCTAATTAAGACATTTTGATTAGTGCTTGTGATCTTTTATAACCATTAACATGATCGAAGCAAATTATACTAGTAGGATAAATTTTTTTTTTTTTTATTTTGGTGGGAGTAGATTCTCAATGGGGGAATAAATTTGTTGATTTTTTTTTAATTTTAATTAATTTATTTATTTATTTATTTATTTTGAGAATGAGCACTCAAAACCTCTAAAATTCATCGTTTTATTTCCAAAGAACGGATTTGAGCACTAATTCAATACATTTTATTCAACTTTTTGTTTTTGCACCTTATAGCTTCTCAGTTGTAAACCCTATTACATACTGTTGAATTCAAAAATATCAGGAAAACACACCCAAGATATAAAGCGTCACACTAAAATGAGAGTGCAGTAGGAAACAATAGAGAATGTGTAACATTTATTCATGGTAAGAAACCCTTATTCCTTAGTCCCGATTTTACAAATTTACAGATTTGCCACTCATCATCAGTCTTAAAAAGGGGGTCAGTAAATTTAAAAAGTATTTAAATGTAATTTGTTTCGTGGGAAGCCTGCCGATCATTTGTCATGCTTTTTTTACTTTGTCGTTGAAAGCCTGTCCTAGTTCTGAGAGACGAAGTCCTTCAATGGGCCCTTACGATCGTTTGTGTCATTCTTCCTTTGTCAGCATTTGATTTGTCGGTCGTTAGTGGCCACGATCGATCATCTCTTTTTTCTTGAACCATCTGTTCGGTTTGAGATTTGTGTCAAACTATTTTTTATATACAAATTTAGTTCCCCTGCTTTTTTACTTCTTGAAAGTTGTCATATCTAAGAACATAAGAATCTTGGGCATGTAGCTTTAATGGCCTTTCCTCCATGGGTGGAGGGTTATAGAACACCAACGATGGTGTCATTTCTCATACCACTTCTGATTGGAACCGGGTTTTGGGCATGTAGCTTGAATCATGCCTTTTATATTCATTTTTCTAGTACAATTACTAAAGTTCTAACAGTCGATACCATCTCTTCAGATACCGATGTCGGTTCCGAGGAAGACGCAGCCATGGTTGAGAAAGTCAATGTGGGGACAGTACGGAGCATTACGAACAATGTAATGCAGAGCAGGGCACTACATAGCAGAGGACAGAGAGGAACTTATCTCTCGGCATGGGCAAGAATATAGGTTGTCAAGTCTCTTCTTGTGCGACAAGGGAAGTGACCAGAGGAAAATATGTTAAGATTTTCATACCTATTTTATATTGTTTTTTATGATATTGCACTTTAAAGAAAAGTATTTTTAATGTTTTGTTGCAGGAATGATGAATTAGGGTCATTGGAGCAAAAAGATGCAAAAATGAGCGAATTTGGAGCGAAAAGGACCAAAATGTGCAGAATTGAACTTGGGCGCCGACGACGCCATCGACCCCGCCGACGGCGAGATTTTCCTGAGACTTGTTGACCTCACTTTTGGTTGAGGTCTAGAAAACTTCTTTAGTAGCCTAGGTCTAGCCATAGGACTTTCCTACTGACTAGTCTTAGAAAATTAGAAAAGGTACCCCCACCATTAGAAATTCAAAACTCTTCTTTCTCCTCAATTTGAAATTCCACATATTGATCTCAACCTCTAGCATTTAGTAGGTAAGATCATTATAAGAGAATTCAAGAAGAATCCCTATAGGATTACTTGACTTTAGGATTGACCCTGGGTAT
>NW_018164567.1:80889-81424 GCF_001263595.1 Phalaenopsis equestris
CATTTAAACTATGAAAATTATGGGGTCAGTTTGACTTCATCTTTTTCAAAACTAAAATTTTTAAAAAAACGTCCTTCCGAAGCGGGCAACGGGATTTCAATTCCGATGACCGACAACTTCGTAAGGCAAACCCCACACCAAAAATAGTGCTGACAAGACTCCATAATTAATTCATTAAGAAGGTCTGCCAACGGCGCCCTCGAGGCCGCCGACGGTGAGCTCGGCGGTTATGCCCAATCAGACTTTGGATAAGGCCAAATTTTGAAGGGATGTTTAGGCAACTCTTGCGAAAGCTCATCCACAACTTTAAAAGACTATTTTGGCCGAAAATTGGAAGAGCCTGGAAGAGGGGAGACTCAAAATTGAAGTGTGAAACAAGTGTAGAGAGTCTAATTTGTGATGAATTCTTCAAGAGACTGTAAGAGTGGAGGGAAAGTGAGAGATTTCTTCCTCTTTGCTGCTTCGAAGAGGAATTCTGTGTGTTGTAAAGAAAGGAAGAGATTCAGAGGAACTTCGAGGAGTTTTCTTGGGGAGA
>NW_018164567.1:81515-81848 GCF_001263595.1 Phalaenopsis equestris
CCCATGAGATCTGAGTAGTTTTCTCTGTCTTTCTCCTTGTCTTGAGATTTGTGAAATGGTGATTTGAATTGGTGAAGCCATGAAAATGTTTAAGAAATTGTGATGATCTTTTAACTTCGATCTTAATTAAATTTTAATCTAGTCAATTGATTTGTTAAAATATGTTGAGTTTTACAACTAAAGTGAAGATTACATCCAAGATTCAGGGATGTCAAAGCCCTTGGAAGTTGTGTGCAAATAAATAGGGAAATAATATTATCGGGCGTAGAATTGGAGATTTTAGAGTGACAGACTAAAATCCACAATTCGGTCCTATCGTTTGGGTGTTGATGT
>NW_018164567.1:82256-86342 GCF_001263595.1 Phalaenopsis equestris
TGAATATTTTATACATACATCTTTATCGAATCTATAACTGTTATTAAGTTTTTGGTGCAGTTGTTGAGGAATTAATTCTTTTAGCAGCATCATATTTATCTTATATTTTTAAGCATATATAAAGAGAGGCATAGTTGCGGAAGTGGAGATGACTGGGGTGGGTCGGGTTTCTTGCAACTTCTTGGTGCATCGTCTTGCTAAAAGGGCGGAGCACTTTATTTTTTTCATGGGATGCCCTGAGGGAGAGAATGACGAAGGAGTTGCCAAGGGTTTAGAGAGGGTTGATCAAGTGGAAAAGGAGGATTTTGCTTTGCATGAGGAAGTTTTTGCCTTTATAGAAGAGATTCTCGTTGTTCCGGGAGAGATGATGTGCGTATGTCTGGAGCTGTCAACCGTTGGACAGGGCCTCACCACTCAACCAAGGGGTGTTCAGAATGAACTTTTTAAGTTAGGTAGAGAGTTTATGTACGAGCATTTGCATCATCGAGGTTTTGTCTCATATGAAGCATTAAATGACCACCTAGTAAAAGTTTTTCTTTCTTAGGTTAATTTCTGGGGCTATGGTGTGATGTACTTCCCGCTCTCTTTTTTTGTAATAAAATAAAAGTAATATAGTTTTCTATTTTTGAAAATGACTGCTTATCTTGAGTTTCGTGTGGTTTTCATCATGTCAGTGTGGTCAGCGACATTTCGTTTCCTTGTGTTTTCAGTCATGTGTGTGTGTGTGTGTGTGTGGCTTAGACGTTGCAGGCTTCCTTTTCTTCTCGGGGTTCATCATCTTCTTCCCTTTCCCACTTCTTTTGTTTGTTATCATAGGTTTCATGGAGTGGAGCTTTTCTGAGGAATTGTTAAGATCGATTATAGTTTCGGAGGTTTTGTTCCTTTCTACGACAGATGTGAAAGAGATCCAGAGTCAATACATTCTGGAACCTTCCATTTAGCTTTGGTTGGTGGCCAGTCATGAGCGAGCCACGGGTCATTCTTCCCTAGACTTAGTGTTCTACAAGGATCAATTCAAGATGGTTCTTTGTTAACATTTTTTAGGGAGCTATGAATTTCTGCCGATACAAAATCATCCCCACTCAAGTTCTTCCAAATTACATGGATGCTATAATGACTTTTGTCATTTTCTACTGAATGATGAAGATTTTTTAGTCAATCAAACTGTTCAACCATTTATTCTCCTTCAAAATTGGTTGGGATGGATAAATTCAATTCCCTATTGGCCCTAAGATCCACCTGGTGGGTCTTGAGAACAAAATTAATGAAAAGAAGGTGAAGTTCTTGGTTGGATCCTATGTGAATGGTTGGGGGATTGGCATTACTCTGGTGGAGCGTGAAATAATGAAGGTGAAGACTCTGCCTAGTAACCTCAAGGACCATAAGACACCGAACGAGGTACTGCACCTTTTGCTATTTCGGTATCTCAATCCAGGGATGATAAAGCGTTTGATCCCCCCATACGATTATGAGTTAATAATCGAAGTGTTGTGGCCATCGTCCAACACTTGGGAGGCATTCAAAGAGAAGGTTGTTGAGAAGCAGGCAGCTTCTGAAAAGAAATCAGGAAATAACGACTTTCCTTCTTATAAGTGAGGTGATGGTAGGTTTGGCCTACTTAGATTAGCTAAAGAAGGTACAAAAGGTAAGCCAATTTTTTTCATGCTAGTCACATTTATGTGTAGATGTGTGGTACTTGTGTTATTTTATTATATTGTTTTGAAGGAAGCAATGAAGACGCCTTCTTCCCCATTTGTTGGATTATGGAGCTTTACCAGCCCGTCTCCTGGCCAGTGAGGTCCCCACCATGAATCTTTGTGCTCTTCGTTAGTTGGTTTACATGATCAAGTAGAGGTGAGTCGCTCCTTCCATCATATCTCAATAAGGACTAAGTTGGAAGGAGAACCAGGGGTTACTGAGAGAGTGAAGGAAGAGACTCCCTATAGAAAAGGAACGACTCAGTTTCATTGAAAGAGTTTCCTCCTCTTCCAAAAATAGGAGGAATTATGCTCGAGTGGACCTTTTCACATGACTGGAGGGAAGGAGTTTTGATGAGTAGCCATTATGTTCTTCTAGACAGAGAGATTAAGTAGTACCCTTGCACCCCTTTGAATGGAGATTACTCGTTGTGCTTGGTGGAGGCTATTTTCTCAATTCTTTTTGAAGACTCAGAGTCACCATCATGTCAATTTACATATCATTGTATAATTTGCTTATTCAAATAAATCTTTCTCCAAAATCATATAAATGATTCGAAGAGAAGAGGAATCGAATAGAAAGGAGATACGACAACAAATAAGCAAAGAAATAAAAAGAAATGAGGAGAGGGCTTATATATGGATAATTCTTGTGTAGGTCAAGAATATACATCTGAACAGGATTGGATTGAAGTACCTGAAAAATAACATCCACTAAGAAAATCCCTACATAAGCCACCCATAACCAGAGATCTAAAAAATCATTTTTGTTCTGGGGTAAAGAGTCTCTCATAGGAACGTATCCCTTAAGTTAATTACAACTTGGATGATACCCAAGAATACTCTTGATAAAATTAGTTTCTCATATATTATCATGAACCTCGAGAATAGGCATTAAAAGATAGTTATTTCGTATGAGAATGCCCCAATGCTTTTGAAGCTCTCGCTAAGCCATGGAGAAGAGAGTAACTCACTCACATCCTAAATGATTAGTGGCTTATCGGCATGTAGAACCTACAAAATAACCTAAATCATCTTACTGGGGATATCTCTATACATCAGAGCTTACCAGGCCATCAATATATAGGGTAAATCACCATATCCCAAACATGCGACAACTCAACAATAATTGTGCCATCAAGATGAAATTAGCAAAAGTCAAAGGAGTGACAAGGCTCCAAGAGGCTCAATAAAGAGGAAGGGTAGAGTAATCCTAAAAGGTAGAATTTGCTTTGTCAAGGTACCACATACTCCTCATGCTATGCTTCTAGGACCCTAAGTCTACCTGATTGTGAAGGTAATTGACCCAACAGGTCCAGAGATCCCTGTTTAGCAATATATGAATTGTGTCAACCATGAGGACCTTGATAGACTTAAAGTCAAATGTAGGAAACTTTATCCTATAACTATAAGGTGGAGCTCAAGAGGAGGGACTCACACTCACCAAATAGAGAAAGAAAAGAAAAGGTCCAACTACAAAGCTAAAAATTCTCTTTAGAATAAACTTAAACACCATCTAGTTTGGGGCAATGATCCCGACTTAATGCTTATGCACAGTATAACAATAGTTCTGATGGTATTTTTCACTTACATTTTCTTATTTTACAACAAAACCAAAAACTTGATCCTGAAGAAAAATAAGAATTTAACTTTTTAATTTATATATATTTATATTGAGATACTATGCAAGTATACGTATCGTTATCAAGTAATATAAGACTTTTTGATTAAGACCTTAATATCGAACCCACATGGAAGATTATATAATATGCACTTTTTAGAAAGTTTTTCTATTTTTAAAAAGATAATTACTTAAACTAAAAATGATTTTTGCAGGAATTTAAATTTAAATATTTTTTGGTATTTTTTATTTTTAACGAAACAGTAACAACTAAAAAAGATAATTAAAGTTTTTGTAGAAGAAAAGTACTTAATATGAAAATATCTTTCTTCTTATCATGAATTGGTAATAAGTATAAGAATTCTATTGTGGAAGTATACAAATTGTGTTGTGCCAAATAGGAGCAATAATATTCTTTACCCTTACTAGAGATACTATAAAGAACATTGGCTAATTTAAAGTTTGAATAGTTCTGAAGACCGGCTAGGCAGCCCATCAATGAATATTTCTCTATTTGTTTGCACTCAATCATATGAACTAATTCTCATTCATACAACCTCATGTGATTTTTTTCAATTGTTGATTAAGACATTACCAGCCCGATTCTTACATGTTCTCAAATCAAATTTTAACATCTGGATTGGTCAAATCAAGAAGTAAATGAAGTGCATGGATTTAAATCATCATAACTTCTTCCAACATTAAAGATCAATACTCTCCACAACTTCCATCCAAAACTTAATTAATTATCATTTTAAGAAGAAAGAT
>NW_018164567.1:86596-90288 GCF_001263595.1 Phalaenopsis equestris
AAAATCTCTCTGAACTAACTCCCCAGAGAAGAACTTTCAAAACTTGCCAATATTTTCAGGACTTTTTTCTAAGTCCTCTCTTCTTTCTTTTATAGTTTTCCAAGAGGTGTCTTGGGATCTCTTCAAAATGTGTCTTAATTCTATGTATTTTCCCAAGAGACACATCCTTTCATGATAGTTTTTGTCCATAGTGGTTACAACCACTTATTAAGCCAATGGGTGCCTCAAAAACCTCTTCGAAATTCGTGAAAATTGATTTTACTCATCTAGTAACTACCACTGGCTCTTAAGCGTGAGGTCTCGCTCTTAGGCGCGACATTCTTTGTTTAACCGGCACCTAAGCGCCGGATCTAACGCTTAGGCGCCAAAACTCTTTTGCATAATTTTTCACTTTTTTACTCCAAATTTGATCCTTTTTCACTCTTTTAAGCATTTTTTTTTCATTTTTACTTGTATCTGCAAGAAAAACACAAAAATACCTTCCATTAAAGCGCAATATCTCAAAAATAGGTATACAAATGTGTCTAAAAATACTATATATTTTAGGTGTATCAGGCAATATCTAACAATATTTCTAAAAATACTATATATTTTAGGTGTATCAGGCAATATCTAACATCTTAAACGTACTAGACAACCACTTAATTATAAAAACATATGCTTAAGAGTCATGCTTGGTTGAAGAAGCATGGGGCCTTCTCCCTGGGACATGCAATACGATGCAATTATCTAATCCTAATCATGGAGACCCTATTAAGGATGACTTGGGTGAGAGTCATGCTATGCAACCTATTAAAAATCAGACCCGAAGGCCATGCAGGAAAGTAAAAGTGTAAATTTTAAAGTCCTAAATATTTTAATCCTAAAATTTTCATTATCTTGAATGTTTTGTAGGATTTGGTAGCAAATTTAAAGTTTTAAATTCTAAAGAACTGAAATTATTTTCATTATTTCCTGATAAACCATAGAAAGAAATAATAAAATTCATTTTAAGCATTAAAACATGTAATATAAAAAAGGAAAATAAGTCAAATCAAAATAATAAGAAAAGGGTGGTGTCGCTGGATCGACGATAAATCCCATAAAAGAAGAAGGGCGACAGGACTCTACATTTATATGTCAGATCTTAAATCTATACATCAATATCAAATGTAGAATTAAGAATGGGACTTGAGCTACAGCTCTTGGTTCCTCGTTACGCAATTTTCTATACATCAGCATTGAAACTCGTGTCTGTATCTTATTTTTGTTATAAAAAAGTACATAGGAAAATAGAAATGACCTATCCTACAAGAAAATATGTTAAGCCAAAAAATCTATCTATATTCAACATTTATAAGCCATGCTTGGTGGGGGAGCTAAGCAGCACCTCAAGCAAAAATTAGCATTTAAATCATCACATGATCTCCCTTTTATTGTACCTGTGTGTGTGCATATATATGACATGGCTCCTAGCAAAAGACTGACCTAATATTCTAACATGCATATCAAAAATTGGCACACACAAGCACACTAAAGGCATGAGCAGAATAATGGCACTTGGCTAGGACAACCAAGCCAACAGAGAACAACACTCAGGTGCCAAAATAAACAATTTAGCAACCTAGTCCTAGCTTAACACACCATCTAACAGAAAGTGTCCAAACCAACATCTAAGTGCTTACGGTAAAGTCTCCAACTACCCTATGACTGACGAGGTTGCCACACCGACCCTGTCCTAAAGATCCAAGGAATCTAAAGCACGTCATAAGAAATGGGGTGACATTTTTAAAAGAGATGGTCTCATATAAGGCCCAACATATATATAATTTTATAATAGGTGGATAATAATTATAATATCAAAATATCCATTTTAAAATTTTAAAATTAAGGACCACTAATAGCAGATCCAGTGCAATCAAGTGACATGGTTTAAAGTCCTTGGATCCTTAGCACAATCGTACTCTTTGTTGCTCTTAATACTGAAAATCGCATTGCTCACCAAGATATCCTCATGGGTAATGCTCATTTGAGTGTCACAACCAAAAAATGGGCCACTCTCTTAAGAAGTGGGATAAGTCATCAAGGCATATGTGTAAGCATATAAACATGCAAAAGACCCACATTGTGATTATTCGACTGAAGCACAAAGCAATCACAATGGGCACTGAAAAGTGAATCACACATCATGAAAATGAATGCATGGATGCTTGAATGCAACTTGACACACACAAGTGGTATGTACTGGTAAAACGGGTTACCTAAGGAATTACATGTACCTGAGAAACCCAAGGAGTCATGCGACAAGCAAGCACCAGCAACGAGTTAGTTTGAACTGAGTAAAAGGATACTTATAAGGAGTATTTATATGTTACCCGAGAGGCACTCATCGAATATAAATGCAAACATGCACAATATGCAACAAGAAAAATGGATAGGTCAAGCATATAAAAAAGTGGAATACATACATGTGAATAACACCCAATTGACAAACATGCAAATATGCAAATTGTCAAACATACTAGGTCATATGATTTATATGGGTGAGAATCACATGCTTAGGTGGACACACATTATGTCTCACATGAGTTTAGTGGCGATGAAGCATTAATTGTATACAGCATGTTGTGAAATACCCCATAACACTATGGGTAGTGTCGTGGGGAATGAGGGATGTGACTATACATGTGATCCATCTCCTTGCAAAACATGCAAGCTTCTATTCTTTATGCATACAACGACATATGTATAAAAGACAGTCTTAAGCGTGGTGCTCAAAGAGATACCATAAGGTAGGGGTGCTCAAAGAGACATCCCAAACAAGGATGCTCAAGGAGTCATCCAAGATATGCCACATGCAAATCATATAAGGCAAATATATTTTTCATACAATGAAATAAACCATAGAGTTCAAATCAAGAAGATTTTTTATACACATGCAACGAAAACATGCAATATGCAAGAAAGCATACAAGCATCCAACTGATCGGTTGACCAGGCTGCAGCGACTAATCAAACAAAAAAAAAGTTGGTTGATCGATCTAGGACGAATGATCAGACCCAAAAAAGTGGGTGATAGGACTAGAATAGTCGATCAAACCCAAAGTGATTGGTCAAACTTAAGTAATCACGTGATCGAACTAGAAGTGTCGATCGAACCCAAAAGATAGAGTGATCAGAGTGGAGCGGCTGATCAAACCCAATTTGATTTGTCGATCATGTCAGGGTGGTGATCGAACCAAAGTGATCAGGTGATCAGACTAGAGGGGCCAATTGTACCCAAAAGATAAAGTGATCAGACCTGAGCGGCTGATCAAATCCAAAGCAAATGGTCAATCATGTTAGGGTGGCCAATCAAAGTAGACTGATCGAGTGATTGGACCAGAGTGGCCGATTGACCCTAAAAGAGCGGCTGATCAGCCCAATACTGAGAAGACATAGCTTTGGCGCTAGTTTTGGATGCCAAGGCACGCCAATTTTTCTGCAGTTGCTCAACCATAAATTTAGAGTTACTTTGGTGGTTTTAAGTTGTTCGAATGAAGATTTGACAAGAAAGCGGGGCAGAGGAGAAACAAAGAGGAACATCTAAGAAGTGCTGGGAGAAGCCAAGGAAGGTGTAGTGAAGATTAGATTTTGTATTTTTACCATCTTTCTTGAGTGTTTGGTGAGGATCTTGAGAGAAGATTGTAAAGGGGAAGTATTACAATAGGGAA
>NW_018164567.1:90695-100163 GCF_001263595.1 Phalaenopsis equestris
AGGGAAAGAAAGTCTTGGATCCACTGTTGGAAGAAAAACTAAGTATTTCTTTTACATTTGTCTTAAAATGGGTTGTGTCACATACTTAGTGGATTTGTTCTGTGATTTGATGATGGTTTCCATGTTCTTCTTCATGCTTAGTGAGTAGGTTTCCCTTACCTTTCTCTTGTGATTCATCTATGATGGTTTTTACTTCATGCTTCATTTATTAATCAATTTGGCTAATTGGTGTGTTAAAATTTGTAGCAAACCCATAACGATTCAGGAGAACTAAGGTATTATCAACTAGGAAAAACAACATTTGCCTTATTGGTGAAGGAAAAGTAGTCCATAGTTCAACACAATTAGATAAGGAGGTAACTTTTTAGGGGATTTAAGTTAGAAGTTTCTAGGGTGACTTTTAGAAACACGTACTAAGTTAAACCAAACTTAGTTACACACTAGGAAGAGGGTAACCTAGATTTATGATGTCACTAGCCGCATTAGACTTTTAGTAACCTATCGTACATATCCACACATGCACTCACAAGTGATTGATACCTTTCATATATAGATATCTACCAACCCAGTTAGAATTGCTATGATAGTTTGAATTAGCCTTTTTAACATAGTACGGTAATTTAGGAGTAGTTATTAGAAAGACCATTTTACGTTACATCCCAAACTAAGACCTTTAACTTAGTAGACTAAAGCTCATCTAATTAGAACCATTACCACCTTCCCTATGGGATCGATATCTGTTCTCAATTAGAGACCAGTATTATTGAAATGATACATATACTTGTGTGTGAAACCTTAGTGTGTAAGAATATTTAACTTTAAGGATTTAATCAATATACCAAGGTGTGGATCAAGTTTTTGGTGAGAATACCAAGACTAATATCATTGTGACATAAGCACGCTGTGGGCGGATCAAGTTAATGACACCGTTGTCAGGCAGATGAAGGTAAATAGTCTTTTAAGAGGATGTTAGTCAAATCTAAAAAAAACTTAGATTTGAAATCATAGTGTTTATTAAACTATTTTACGCTATTTAAAACTACTAAAATTAAAAAAATAATATTTTTGTGTATTGAACTTTTTTTGTTGATTTTATTAGTTAAGCCTTTAATTGTGTGTGTATTACGGGATCTTTGAGGCTTGTGCCGTACGACTCAAAACTAGAGAGGACTATTAGAAAAATTAGAAAATAGAAAATACTTCATCAACTTGTAGAATAAATGATAAATACACAATAAAACAATTTAGATAATCAAATACCAGATAATGAACATCATAACTCATAGACCATTAAGGGATTACGCTAATCCTACCGCAGATGAAATTCACTCAAGTATACAAACTTCTACCTAAAATGCTAACACACTTGAATTTAAACTTGTTATTATTCAAATGATGCAGAACAACCACTTTGGGGGAACTTCATCCGAGGATCCAAATTTACACTTAGCAAGTTTCTTAGAACTCTACGCCACATTTAGATATAATGGTATCTCAAACAACGTTGTTAGACTTAGGATTTATTCTTTTTCCCCGGAGGATAAGACTAAAATGTGTTTAAATTCATTAACACGTGGATTGATCATAACTTGGGGTCACTTTGCCCAAAAATTCCTAGCTAAATACTTCCCACCTTTAAAAATTGTTAAACTTAGTAATGATATTAATTCATTTTACCAGTATAAAGGTGAGTCAATATATGAAGCATAAAAAGATTTAAGAAGCTTCTTAAGAAGTTTCCACATCATGCTCTGCCAGATTGGTTACTTATTCAAACTTTTATTATATTTTAGTAGGATCCTTAGATTTATTATTGATGTTGTCGCTGATTGTTCACTTATAACAAACTCATTTGATGAAGATTACTCTTTAATTGAAAAAAAAAGGCTAAAAATAACTTTCAATGGCCTTCTAAAAGGGTAAACCCTAGAAAGGTACCCAATGTACATGATGCAGATGTGCTTTCAATTTTTAGTTCTCAAGTTGCAATAATATCTAAGAAGCTAGATCAATTTAGAATGAACAAACCTCAAATTTCTGCAGTAATTGAGGAAAATTCCTTAGGACAAATGGTTGATTCTAGCACTTCATTATTTGAGAACTTAAATGCAATTAACAACAGACCGAGCAACCCTCATTCCAAATTTTATAACCTAGGTTGGAGAAGCCGACCCAACTTTAACTAAAATAATAATTCTAGTGGCAGAAAACCAATAATGGGAAAATAACCTAGGAAACCCTTTAGGAAATTGGCATAATAAGGTAGTACCAACTATAGACCTTCTTATCAACCGAGCTTTAAAGAGAATCCATAATTTAAGAAAAAGAAGTTATCTTTGGATATGGTTGTGTTGCAAATGAGGAATCAACTGCAAAGTCAAGATGAAGCAATCATGAATATAGAGAAGCAACGAGACAAAATGTTAACTCAATTAGCAATCGACCCCAAGGAACTCTTCCTAGCAACACTGGTATTAGCCTTAAAGAGAAGAACAACGAGCATGTTAAAGCTATTCAACTTAGAATTCGAAGAGAGTTGGAAGAGGTAGTTTAAAAAGAGATTGATTTTAAAAATGTGACTGTAGAAACTAAAAAACCTAAAGAATATGTTTCTCAGGATGTAGAAAAACCAGTATTTTCAACTCAGGTTAACTTAGAGAAAGCACCACCTCCATTCCCTCAAAGACTTTGATAACAGATGTTAGATCAATAACTTTTGAAATTTTTATAAATATTTGAAAAGTGAACCATTAATATTCCTTTTGTTGAAGCTCTAGAGCAAATTCCCAGTTATGTGAAGTTTGTGAAGGATACTCTTAATAAGAAAATGAGGTTTAGAAATCATGAGACTGTTGCACTTAGTGAGGAGTGGATCTTTATTATTTAGAAAAACTTTCTAAAAAAATTAAGGATCCTGGGAGCTTCATTGTTCTCTGTGTAATAGAAGAAAGTTTTTTGGGAAGACTTTATGCGATCTTCAAGCAAGTATAAACCTTTTGCCTTTATCTATTTTTAGATGGTTAGGATTAGGAGAAGTTTCTCCAACTACTGTAACCCTTCAGTTAGCTGATTAGTCGATCACTTATCCAAAGGGGATTATAGAAGATGTATTACTTAAAGTGGATAAATTTATTTTCTTTGTTGACTTCATCATGCTAGATATGGTGGAAGATAAAAAAATTCCAATTATTTTAGGGAGACCTTTCCTAGATATTAGATGTGTTATGATAGATGTGCAAGAGGGAGAATTAGTTATGAGAGTGAATGATCAAGAAATTACATTTAAAGTTCTTAGGTCTATGAAACATCCCACTAAAGGAAATGAAAATGCAGCTTCTCGGATGGACTTGATTGATTACTTCTGTAGTAGCCATTTCCAAAGAAGTTGTGATGTTAAAATTGTTTAACTCAAATTAGATAACGATAAAGACACAGTTTCTCAGAATGAGCTGGAGTTTGAACCTACAGCAGATTCAAAATTTGTTTAGGAGAGGTTTGAAATTTTAGATACTATGAGAAGTAGTAAATCTCATATTCCTTATATTAAGGAGCCTCCTGAACTTGAAATGAAGGTACTTCCTACACAATTAAAATATGTTTATTTAGGGAACTCCTCTACTATACCAATTATCATATCCTCAGATTTAACTCAACTATGAGAGAAAAATATAATAGAGATTCTGAGGAATTATAAGAAAGCTTTTGAATGGACCTTGGCAGATTTTAAAGAAATTAGTTCTTCAATTTGTATGCATAGGATCCTGATGGAAGATAATCATAAAACTCTAGTAGGTCCTTAAAGGAAATTAAATCCAATTATGAAAGAAGTGGTTAAAAATAAGATATTAAAGTGGTTAGATGCAGGTATTATCTATCCTATATCTGATAGTGTTTGCGTTAGACCTATTCATTATGTTCCTAAAAGGGTGGTGTTAGTGTAGTTGTAAATGAAGATAATGAATTAATTCTTAATAGACATGTCATTGGATGGTGAATTTGTATTGATTATAGAAAATTGAATTTAGCTACTAGGAAAGATCATTTTTCCTTACCATTTTTGGATCAGATGTTGGATAGGCTAGCTCGTGATCAATATTTTTGTTTTTTAGATGGATATTATGGATATCATTAAATACTTATAGCACCAGAGGATCAAGAAAAGAAAATATTTACAAACCTATATGGGGCTTTTGCTTTAAGAAGAATGTCCTTTGGGTTTTGTAATACACCCGCCAGCTTCTAGGCACCAAGGCACTTCTCATTAGCACCTTGGCTCCAGCTTCTAAGAACCTAGGAGCCAAACCTCCATATCAACACAAGAAGGTGGCGCCTAGGCACTATAGACTGAACGACATGGCGCTGGTGCCACAACACAACTTCGGGTGTTTTTTGATGCATGCTAACGGTTGGAAAGGTACTTTTTGCTATTTCCAAGTCCTAAAATTCTCCATAAACACCAAGAGATCATAGATAGGAGTAGTGATTGTAGATTTTTACTTTTTCTTGAAAGATTGGTGAGGGGTTTAGAGAGAAATCTATAAAGGAAGCATTGCAACATTGCAGGGAGTTGTTGGATTCATTGTTGGGGAAACTTTTCAACTCTTTTTAGAGGTTGAAAGCTAACTAGCATGTTTCTATTTATATTAAACTTGTTGTATACACATATTTAATTTAATTATTATGTAAATGAAGATGATTTCCATTGAAATCTTCATGCTTTATGATGCCATTTTATTGTGATGAATAGGTAGAAATTGTAGGATGTGTTTAATGCTTTAGAGTTAGATTTTAATACTAATGTGATGATTTTTCCCTTATATACTTCATTTACTTTTTGTACTGGCCATATAAATTATTAAAATTAGTTGTTAACCCATAAAGACATGGATGAGCTATGACATAAACAACTAGGGAGATTGTACTGTTTGATGGACTATGGTGAAATAGTCCATAGGGCAGTGTAAATAGATAGGTGATACGCCTAAAATGTACTATTTTTTATGCTTTATTTTATAATGATATTGCACTTTAAAGGTATTTTTCTTGTGTGTTTGGTTGTAGACACAACAAATTGAAGAATTTGGAGTGATTGGAGCAAAAGGAACACAAATGGATCAAAACGGAGCAAATCGAAGCAAATTGGGTCGAATCGGAGCACATCGAAGCCATGGGGACCGAAATTGGGCACATAAGTGCCTATGCATGGTGCTAAAGCACCCAAATATGGTGCTTGGGCACCACTAGATAGAGAGAAGGGCACATAAGCGCCCCAGAATTGGTGCTTAGGCGCCAAACACAGTTTTTAACATATCTTCTAGAATATGCGTCAGATTTGGACAATTTTTGAAGTGGTACTTTGTGAATATCTTGGGGAATTCATTAGAAATGATAAAAGTGAATTTATAGAAGAATTTTAGGCTGTTATAAGAAGTTATGAAGAGGCACTTGAGGCATCTTTTAGAAGATTCAATGAATATGGACATTTTTGAAGAGACACTTAAGAATCTTTTGGGAAATTATAAATAAAGCTTGGAAATGTTTTTAAAATAACTCTTGGACTCTTAAATTAATTATAAGAGGAGAAGAAGACTTGGAGAAGAAGAATAAGGCTTGGGTGTGAGCCACAAGTGGGGCAACAAGGTGGGAGAGAAAGAGAGAGAGTGAGAGATTTCTTCTCTTCTTTTCAATTTATTCTTGGAGAGGATTGTAAGGAGATTTCTTTTGATATAAATAGAGAGTTTGATTTCCATCTAAGATAAGTATTTTCATTGTATTTTTATTTGAATTTAGGACTTTGTTTGTGTGGTTTCAAAGTCTTGTTCAATGAAAAGCTCTTGTTGTTTTTTCATGTGTAGTGAGTAGTTTTCCTTACTCTTTCCTCTTATAATGAATTAGTATGCATGTGTAGGATATATAATTGAGTAGAGTGAGAATATATTGTGATTATTTTACTTTGTTCTTCATTTACATGTAAACTTGATCAACTTGCATGTTAAAATCTGTTGTGTAAACATGTAAGATCTGAGATGGTGTTGTCTCAATCAACTGTGGTAGAATCACACGAGATTTAATGGATGAGAATGTAGTCCATATGATTGAGTGCAAATAAATATGGAAATAATCTTTGATGGGTTTATAATTAGAGAAATTTAGAGTGACAGGCTAAAGCCCCCTAAATTGGTCTATTATTTTAGGTTTTGATGCTAGATGTTAGCCTCCAGATGGAGGGATAAGAGGGAACTCTCGAGTGAGAGTTAGTATCTTCCCTACCTAGCCCATCTTCAAAACTATTCAAAATTTAGATTAACCAATGTTCTTTATAGCATCTATAGTAAGGGTAGAGAATATAATTGCTCCTGTTTGTCACAATCTCTCTCACTACTTGTTTTACTTTTACATATGTCACTAATTTCATTGCATGAGGAAGGGTACTTTTAATATAACCCCACTTTCTGATTTTCACTTAGTATTTTAGTTTAGATGTAGGAGTATTATTGTAGTGATAATTATAGGATATAATCAAAATCAATACTTTATCGACCTTCCAAGCTAGGGTGTGTTATCTAGGGTGTGTTATTCGTTATTCTAGACTAGAACTTCTCTTGAAAGCCATCGCGATTAACCTTGATCTCCGTGGGATCGATATACAGGGTTTAATCAGAAATCCCTATATTAATTGATAACGATACGTATATTTGCGTAGAATCCCTAGAAATATAATTGAAATCTTACTTTACTTGGGATAATGTTTGGATCAAGTTTTTGGTGCCATTACCAGGGATTAGAATCTTCAAGTAGTGGTGTCAACTTCATAAATCTTTACATATAAAAAATATCGGAATCAATAGGGAGATATTTTTCATTGGTATAACTTGGGGGTTTGTAGGGTGATAAGTAGAAACATTTACAAAATTAAACCAAACTTCTTTACGCACTTTGAAGAGGGTAAACAAGATATATGCTCCTTTTTATCACTAGCCATATTAGAAATTCTTGGTATCAAATCCTACATTCCACTTAGGCAATCACAAGAGAAAGGTAGCTTTCATATCTTGATATTCACCAAACTAATTGATATAATTAGATTTAGCTCTAAACTTAGTGCTTTATTTTAAGAGTAATTGTTTAAGAAACCCATTTTAATTTGCATTCTAAACTAAGAATTTAGTGTAGTAGACTAGAAATTTGCCTGAGGGACTCATTAACTCCTTCCCTGTGGAATCGATAATCCAGACTCAATAGTGCCCTATATTACTGCAGTGATACGTATCTTTGCGTGAGAAACCCTAGTTAGTAATAATATCTAATTTTAAGATCAATTAATTTGTCAGGGAGCGGATTAAGTTTCTGGTGTCATTACCAGGACTTACATTATTGTGATAATCTCTGGGGTGTGTCAACTTCAAGAACACTCTTGATTAAAGTGTTGGCTTATATAAGACATGATTGAGCTACAAATATCTATGAAAGTAACAAAATTGGGACACATATCAATGGATTTGAGGTTTGAAATGAGGTGAATGAAATTGAGGTTGTGAGTGAGCTTCACTTGAATTGATTGAAGGATTGAATTTATTAAGATTTGATTTCTTTTCAAGATTTGTATTGGATTGATTTGTGATTAATGGAATGGTTTGTTATGAACCTGTTTATACTTTATTCTTTGTTGGTTATTAAATTGAAATTAAGGATCATTACGGTTCTTTAAGGTACATTGAGTTCATTATTGGGATCTCTTTATGTTTCTTAAAATTTGAAAATGGATTAAAAGTTATTTAAAATTTATTGAAATTTATTATGGTTCATTCACTAATTTTTATTAAAATTTATTTAAACTTGTTAAGATGTGTTATGGTTTGTTCATTAGTGTCTATTAATAGTCATTGAAGATTATTAAAGTTTGTTTAAGTTTATTAAGGCTTATTTGTTAAAAAGGTTTGTTGAATATTTTGAGAGATTGTTAAGTGTTTGTTAAGCTTGATTTCTTGAGGTTATGATTAATTGAGATTTCTTTAAACTTATTAATGTTATTGAATCTATTAATGTTTATTTAATTTTGAGTGGGTGAGATCAATAATGGTCAATTAAGATTTATTAAGTTTTGTTGGATTAAATAAGGTTTATTAAGTTTAGATTTGATTTTTTGGGTTTAAATTTTAGATATGTGAAACCATCTAATTTGGGCTAAATAAAAAAAGTCCAATAATAGAGGGCCTAATATTGAGTTGATTAACTGAATTGAGTTTAATTGGTTTAAACGTAGTTGGAATTAGTTAGATTATATTAGACTTGGTTGGATTGGGATCAATTTAAAAATGGAATATAATTGACTTGAATGAGCATTTAGTTTGAAATGGATTTAAAAAGTTTGAAACTTGATTGAGTTTGAAGTTGGTCTAAAATTTATTTGAGTCAAACTTTGGTTTGAAACTAATTTGGATTAGATTGATCCTAGGCTAGAGTAAGGATATGTTTAAAAGATTTCTAGATAGAAGAGAAACCTTAGTCCTAAGATACTCTAAAAAAGAGTTTAATGACCAAAGAAAAATATGTTGAGATTTTCATACTTATTTTGTACTATTTTTTATTTATGATATTGCACTTTAATTTAAAGAAAGATATTTTTGATGTTTTGTTGCAGGAATGATGAATTAGGGTCATTGGAGCAAAAAGATGCAAAAAAAAAGCGAATTTGGAGTGAAAAGGTCCAAAATGTGAAGATTTGAACTAGGGCGCCGACGGCGAGCCCAACGGCGCCGACGACGAACTTTTCCCGAGACTCCAGAATTAATTCAGTTAGAAGGCCCACCAACAGCACCCTCAAGGCCACCGACGATGAGTTCGGCGGTTATTTCCAACAAAGCATTGGATGAGGACGAATTTTGGAGGGGTGCTTAGGCAACTCTTAGGAAAACTCATCCACAACTTTAAAAGAAGATTTTGGCCGAAAATTGGAGAGAGCCTAGGGGTCCTGGATGTTAGAAAGGTCTTGAAGGTTGGAGAGGTTTCATTAGTGTTTGCTAGAGAGTCTAAATTGTCAGGAATTCTTTGAGAGATTGTAAGAGTGGAGGGAAAGTGAGAGATTTCTTCTTCCTTGCCGCTTCGAAGAGAGAGATTTCTTCTTCCTTGCCGCTTCGAAGAGGAATTCTGTGTGCGGTAAAGAAATGAAGAGATTCAAAGGAACTTCGAGGAGTTTTCTTGGGGAGAAATTAGAGATAAGTTTATTTATTGTTGTAGTTTGTATGACTTTGATTTTATATATGAATTATGAGTTTTGTTGTGTTTTCCCCATGAGATTTGAGTAGTTTTCTCTATCTTTCTTCTTGTCTTGAGAATTGTGAAATGGTGATTTGAATTGCTTGAGCCATGAAAATATTAAAGAAATTGTGATGATCTTTTCACTTTGATCTTAATTTACTTTCAATCTGACTAATTGATTTGTTAAAATATGTTGAGTTTTACAACTAA
>NW_018164567.1:100254-122431 GCF_001263595.1 Phalaenopsis equestris
AGACTAAAATCTCCAATTCGGTCCTATCGTTTGGGTGTTGAAGTGTAGATGTTAGCCCTCAGGTGAGGGGAACGTGGGAGCTCCGAAGTGAGAGCCGGTATTCTCTCAGCCTAGCCGCAGATTCAGTAAACAAGCGTAGGATTAGTCAATGTTCTTTATGCCTGGACCAAAGGGTAAATAATATGTATGCTCCTATTTGGGACAATACAAATTGAACTAATTCATTTTATTCATTCACTATAATTTCTTGACAAGGAGAATGATGCTTTCTTATATATTGAATATCACATTAAAAACCTCATTATTATAATTAGTTATTTAAGAGTTATTAAAATTACATATTTATTTCAATTACCTATTAGTGACAGATAAGCAAATTGAATTCCATTGTTGCGATTCAGTATTGCTTTTTCTATTATCTTAGTTCGTAGTTCTAATATTACTCCCTGTGGGATCGATATCTAGGACTCCATTAGAGCCCTATATTGCTTGAGCGATACATATACTTGCATTGATAAGTGTGACTTTACAATTATTGAATATTTTATATATCTATCTTTATCGAATCTATAACTGTTATTAAGTTTTGGTACAGTTGTTGAGAAATTAAATCTTTTAGCAGCAGTATTAAATACTTATATTTTTAAGCATATATAAAGTCGTTGTCAGTTAATAAGGTGGACTAACCAAAATTTATAGAATAATTCATCGTTCAAAATGCGCATAATTGTCCATTATTTCGGGTGCATTGGTACCCTCATATTATAAACCAACTGAATAACAAGAGCTATTCCTTATTTTATAGCAATGGTAAGGTAAACTGTGAGTAGTTTGGGGTGCATTTATTATTAATCATTGGTTACTTCATCTTAGAGCGCCCACATAATCTAAGAGGGTAGGCTTTTTATTTTAAATGTTATAGCCTTTAATCTTAGCTATGGGTTCCTAGTAAGCTTCCCCGAGCTTCCAGAACCAATTATTCTAGGATATATGTGGACTTAAGTTTTCATTTACATTGATTTTGGAATTATCCTAGGTGTGATTATACATGTTTAGAGTTGATTGCTTTTAATATGTTCTTTTGATTCAACATTTAAACAGTAATTTGTTTGAAATCTTAAGTTTATTGGTCATGATGATAAATTAGTGTTTTTTATATTTGTTTTGAGTTTCAGATTTTCGAAATAGTCGGTTGGTATAATAATCAGAGTTTCTTAAATGCCTAGAGTTTTCAGTTTCTGCCTAAGTAGATGTTTTTTGTTGCTTCTCCTAGAGTTTGGTGTCTAGTTCTTAGTTTAAAGTGTTCAATGTTTGAAGCACATAATCAAAATGATTCAACTCAAACCTTTTATTTTTATATTCTTCATACTCAAGGGTCATTTATATTCTCACTAGGAAATGTTTTATTTTTCATACAGAAGAAATTTTCAGTAAATGTTTTATCATTAAAATAAGGAGAGTGATATAAACTTACTTGTGAATGGATATACTTAAAATGATCCAAGAATTATATACTAAGAGGTCAAGGTTGTGAAATTATATGTTTTTTGGGGAGAAACATGTTCATTCTTATAGATACTTTTGCCCCCCTAAATTTGTAAGTCTCGCTTAGACTAAGCTATTTAAGAGAACTTTGAAATACTTATAGATTTAATTAAGGTTCTCTAAGTTAGATTTGAAATCAAAGAAGATTGATTGTTGTGTAAATAGATATATATTATTTTATAAGTTTAACGTAAAAGAGGCATAGTGCAGATTTTGTGAGTCTCATAAATTGAAACCTTTGAATAAAAAAATTAAAAGACAAAATAAAGTTTTATACACGTGTTTTTTTTTTTATCTACAACTTATTTTACATCTTTAAAGACTATTTGCATCTATGTGTATTGCTCCACACATGAGCTGACATATAACGGATCAAGGGAATTCAATGAAATGGTTATCTTGTAGATGAAGAGAAAGGAATATTTTGATCGTACATACCCTAAATTTGATACGGTGGCACGTAATTTTAGGTTTGACTTATTTTCTAATGGCTTCACACTATATAGTCGGACCACGTCACCCTACTCTTATTGGTCATTGTTTGTTACATTATATATTTATTGACTTGAGATGTGTTTTAGAACACCCTTCTTCTTTCTGACATTGATTATATCATGTCCCAATAACATAGAATGAAGCGTTGATGCATATTTGTAGACATTGAAATTTGAACTACAAACTCTTTGAGAAACACATATCAACACATATGATTTTTCAGTGAAAGAAAAATTTTTAATGAAAGAAGTTTTAATGTGGATAATAAGTGATTTTCTTGTGTATGGAATGTTATCTGAATGGAGCATTACAAGAAAGTTATTTTGTCCATATTACAAAAATTTATCTTATGCATTTATGCTTCAACATGGCAGAAAATTTTCATGATTTAACTACTATCAAATGTTCTTACAAGATGAACATCCTTTCAGGCAAAATAAAAATGCATGCAGACAAAACAAAGTTAAGAAATTAGTGACCCCCCAACAATAGTTGGGGTTGATTTATTCCCAATTGTTAATGACATTCCAAAGATTACTGATTGTCATAAATTTGCTTCATATTGTCCATTAGACTTTCAAGTTACTCATAATTAAACAAAAAATATCCATTTTTTCTTGAGATATGCCTTACTGAAAGAGTAATATAGTTAGACACAATATTGATGTCATGCACTTAGAGAAATGTTTATTTTATATTATCTTCAAAACTATAATGAATATTAAGAGCAAAACTAAGAATAACATGAATATCAGACGAGATTTGAAGGAGATTTATAAAATATGAGATTTAGAGATCCAAGAAGCTTTTGTTTGTAAACTTATAAAGCCTAAAATAAAGTATTATTTTATTTTTACTCAATAAAGAATAATTTATGGGTGGCTTGAATAATTTATTTTCTTAGAGAACATACTTAAAATTTAAGCCATTGTATTGATCTGAGAGCATAAAAGATATTTGAAATGAAAAGCCATGGCTATCTTATTTTCTTGCAAAATTTGATTTCAACTAAATTTATATGTTTGTTGGGTAAACTATTTAATCCATTAATTAAAATCAGTGTGTTTTTTAAAGATTTATGTGTCGCTGGTTGAATAGTGTGTAATAGTTAGAAGTAAATATTCTAATAATATTGTGCAAGCTCGAAAGAATATTCCTGCCTAGTTTCTCTTACTCCATGGAGTATCTAAAGGTACATCCACCATACAAGAAAATAATTGGTGGTTCAGTACAATATTGTTGGATGTATTCGTTTTGAGATATTAACGCATACACAGAGTAGTTATTTTTTCAAAATAATTTCCTAAAATAATAAGTTAAGTACAAAATTTTTAATGAAATAATGAGAATTGTGAAGAATAAAGCTTGACCAAAAGGCTAGTGTTTGAGCCATATTTATTATAGGAGACTACAACTTTTTCGTTTCTAATATTTGGGAAAGTATAACCAACGAAAGAGCTAGTACGTGTGGTGCCTCCCTCATCACTTTCTATTTTTCAGTATTTAGGTAAAGTATTAGGGGTTTGCACATCACGTTATTACAAAGATCATGAGCTTTGAGTAGAGGTTATTTATGTTCTTCTCAGTTGTGACAAAATTCATCCCTCTACTGAGTAAGACATTTTTTATTAGTATTTAGTCAAATATAATTGTCACTTAACTCAAAAAAATTTTAATGGGTGAATATTTTAATCATAGATTCATTTATTTCACTTGAAGAATAGATTATAAGCCAGGAGATAGAGAATGATTTCTTTTGATGGTTTACAATGCACGAAGGCTATACTAATATCACACGTTTATTTTAGATATTTTGAATGAAACAATAAAAATATTATTTTTTGTGAATTCATAGATTCATCATCAGAAAAATGGAGTAATGGATCAGGGATTAATAGATCCTTCATGGGATCCAATGTGCATTGTGAAAATTTAGTAAATTTATGATGTGGATGATCATGTTTTATACAAGATTTTACTAATAAGGAAAATAGACTAGTAATTACGGTGTTTGTGTTAAATTAAATAATAAATTAAATGATGAAATAGATTATTATAGGATTCTCTAAGAAGTTGTTCAATTAGAATATCTTGGCTCCATCGAAAGAATCATATTCCTATAAAACATGATGAGTTTGATCATGTTCCTAATCATGAAACAAGGGTAAACAAACTGTATAAAATCGTAGATGTTAAAGTGAACAGAAGATATGCTAACATTTATTATTTTATTGTAGAAAGATAAGTAAGCCATATATATTATCTTCAATATCCCAATAGAGCAAAAGATAAAGTTTACCGAGAAGTAGTCATAACAAGCAAACCTAGAGTGAATATTGATATTTAAAATACTTTTGAACATGCTCATTAAGAAAAAGAAATGATAGACTTATGCATTCCACTTGATTCTACTCATGAAGAAATAAACTAAAATAATGTTAGTGGCGAACATGAAGAAATTACTCTAAAAAAGTATGACTATGTTGATGCTTCAGACGAAGAAATTTTAAGTACATTCTTTAGTCACTTATCAGATAATGCTGATTAAGATGTGTAATTTATTATAACTCTTCTAGAACTTACTCAATAGATTGTAGTTTACATTTCGTTTGTACTTTTGATTGATATTTTTACTAATATTTTTAATTGTAGTAGTCTGCAAATTGCACTTTATAGTTTGGCTTTCTATTTAATGTGTAGATATCTAATCTCAATTCCAGTAGTTTGTATATTACAATTTACTTTTTCCCATAATTTATCTAATATTGTTACTTATATTTTCAGTATGGTAGTTTGTAGGTTGCACTTTACAAATTCACCTTTTGTTTACTGTTTAGAAATCTATTTTTAGTACAAGTAATTTATATGTTGCACTTAATATTTTGATTGTACTTTTATTAAAGTTATGTGTGCCAATTGTTAAAGGGCTTTTGAATTCATGGATGATCTCTCTCCATGTGGGGAACTCCATTAGAGTCAACTTAAGAGGAAGGCCCTTATCAAATGACAAGGCAACACTACTATAGAGATGAGCACTTCTTTGTCGCTCTCTACCATGATCAACAATGTTATCAATCCGTACCCACATACCTTCACTCCAATGTTATCACCCTGAAAACATACCACCACTTACATCCCTCTCCTCCCATCTACCACCACCTAACTGTAGGTTTGTATACTTTGGTGGAGGGTCATGCTGCTACTTTTGACCAAGAAATGTCGGCCAGAACAAGCCACACTTTTGAGCATGAGCACATTGGGCAGATGTATGTTTTTTTAGTTAGTTCTAATTGTGCTTTATATTTTTTATTTTAATATAAAGCTAACTTATTATCTTCCAAGACTTCAACCCCCTATACAGGCTGCTCATACTATCAAGGACATCGATCAGAGCAAGAACAATGCTTCGTACATCCTAAAGAAGATACCGATAGATGTTCATGATATATGCATCATGCTTTGCCCAATGTATTAATCTTTTGGTGCCTTAAGCATGATGCACACATTGGGAGGAGCATCGAGGCCAAAGGGAGTAATGGTTTTTGTGATATTTTTGGGGAGAAATGGAAGACATTTCAACACCCTTTGTGGCTTGGAGAGGATTTATTTAATAAATTTCTTTGGTTATGTGACGCTTTAGACTATTAAAAAAGGATTTAGTAGGCCAAAGATAATCAAAACTCTGACTGTGGAGGCATGGTCGTTTTCAAGCATATTGGCGAGGCACTCCCACGTACCAAGTACAAGAGCAGCCGATAAGAGTTAATTTATGCATTAAATCTTACAATAAAATAAATATTTAATAACTAATTTGTTAACTTAATAGACTTTAGGTTTTGGACGAGGGCTTGTAGTTATCGAGTTACACATGTGTGCGCAGCAATAGTCGGACCACATTTTGATTAACAACAAATTCCAGCGACCCATGTCAAGAGTAAATGTTATACAATTCAATTAAATGTTTAATTTAATTTATCTCTAACTTTTTTCTTATAATTTCTTGTAGGAAACCTTCCAGTAGCTAAAGGAAATCTGGATCCAGCACACATGAGGACTTAGAATTTGAAGTCATTATCTGTCTGACTATGAACAATGAAGATGGGCTGGAGGCAAGAAGAAGGAAATGGTCTATGGATTAGATTTTCATACATAGGCCTACGAAACTTATCACTCCTCAAGTGCATTTAGTGCATCAACTTCTACTGCATGGGAGGAAGAGGTTCATAGATAGATTGTGACATTCAATGCATACATTGAGACCTGAGTTGCAGCCCAGAATTAGATGCACTATGCACTATGCATCAGAATTAAAATAAAAACAAAATTAGATGCACTATGCATCAGAAGGACATAAGAGGAAAAAGCCAGCATATGAGGAATCTGAGGAGGAGGAGCATGAGGCTACTGAGAAGGATTATAATTGTTTTTATTTATATTTACTTTTTGAAACATTTTGAACATGCTAATTTATGTACATATAGTTTAATTATTTATTAGCTTGCATTGGTTGTTTTCCTATGCTTAATTTGTGCGTTAATTCATTTTATTTTAGTTTAATAATTGCCTTGTTTGATAAGTTAGCTTATGTTATATATAATAAGATTTGTATCTCTGCTACGATTGTAGGTGTGAAAATTATAGTGAAATGAAGAATTCTTTTTTTTTTTTGCATGCTATAGTTTTTAACGGCTTTCTAATGATCCTCAGATGATCTTAGGCTGCCAATTAACGGATCGGCGACTAGCTCCTACGATGATGTATTGATCAACCAAAGGTTTGTGTCATCGATTACTGAATTTACGAATTAACCCAAGATAAAAAACAATTTTTTTATTTATTTTGACATTAACCGACAGCCTCTGACCATTGTTTTATTTTCTGATGGTCAACTGATGGATAACTAAAGAATATGTTTTTTACATTAACTGACCGCTTTCAGACATCATTTATATTATTGATAGGTAGTTGATGACTTATCAATCATTATGCCTTTAACATGACCTACGAGTACTACCTGTCAATAAGTCGTCGTTTGATAAAAGCAGTCGGAAAGACTGTAGGTTACGAGATTACCGACAAACGAATTAACTATGCTCTATAAATTATCGAAAAGCTATAAGATATTTTCTTAACTGACAGTTTTTAAATATTTTAGCTATAAGATATTTTCTTAACTGACAGTTTTTAAATATTTTACTATGGCTGGTGACTATCAGAAATAGGCAAAATTTCTCTAATGCTGCCCTCATCCCGTGAATGTTGCTTTCTTGGCATCTTCATTGTGGTCGGCCTTGGAAGGTCTAGTGATGACAGTGTAACCTCCATTATGTTGCTTTCTATAGACAATCTTGCAAGCATTCGAACTCCGGACACAATTTACGTACACAGTCCAATGATAGGGAGTCACGTGTCAAATGGACCCACTGCAATGCACTAGGATCGGTCAATATTAAAATGTGGAGCCCACTTGACACGTGACATCCCACTATGGAACTCCTGATCCACGGAGTCCTGACCTAATATTTTTTTCCCATCTATGACAGGCTATGTCCGCGGTGGGAAAAGAGAAGTGTGGTGAAATTTAAAATCAGCTAAAATATTTTAATATTAATTTTTAAAAATAAATCAATCAAAATAAATAGATGAAATGAAATAATACTAATCCCATCGTTGCTATCCCAGCTTGACCCTACCTCAAATCGGAACTGTCGTGAGAGTTCATTGTTGGTTTTGAGCGAAATTGGGACAGGTGCCTTTGGGATGTAGCTTGTCACGTAAGATAGGCTAGGGATGTAGCTTGTCAGATTATATATATATATATATATATATCTATATGTATATATATATAGATATAATTAAGTTTATTTAAAATAAGTAATTATTAAATTAAAAATAGAATTATTACTAAGCTTTTAAATTATAGTGAGGCAACATTTTTAATGTATAAGATGATATTACATAATATTGAAAATCTAGGCTCGCTGTCAGTTTTAAATGGGCAAAAAATTTTAATGTATAAAATGATATTATATAGTAAATAAAAATTTTATGGGGACTACTGCCCGCTAGCCTCCTTTGGTTTCACCACCGACAACAATGAAGGTAAAGATGAAGGGTGGCATTAGGGGTGTATAAAAAACTCGGCTTTTGCGAACAGCCATATTCGGCTAACCAAATAGCTTATATTCATCTTGTTTGTTAAGTAAATGAGCTGAACACGAATAATTTTCTTTCAATCATGTTCGATTAACTTTGACTCGAATTAATTAAATAATAAATAAGAGTTAATACAATGATATCAAAAAAAAAAAAAATTATACATGTAAAATAGGAAAGTTAGGCGTTAGACGTGTAATACATAAGAATTGGGTGGTATGCATGTAAATACTCCTAAGATTTTTAAAAATAAATTTTTGATGTTGATATGTAAATACATAATAATTGGGTGGTATGCATTTAATGTACCATTTTCTCCAGAAAAATCCCGAGCGTGGCCGCTGGCATGCTAGTGTTACCAATGTATATAGATGAGAATTTGGTGGCATGCACCTGACCCGTTTTGTGACTTTTATTCCACATGGCCGCGTTGAAAGACACACACTCATTAATTCTGTATAAAAGTTCCAAGAAATTGCGAGAACTTGATGAACCCTTTTTGTGGTTTCAGAAATAAATTTTATTCTTAGCACAATTAAAAATACTTTAAAATAAAAATTTTAATTCGAGCTGAATGAGCTCGAATGGAGATGAACGTAAATAAATAATTCACAAGCCATTTTGCATAAGAGCCAAACACATAAAATTTGGACCAGCTCAAACTGCACTCGTTTATACGGAAAAATTTTCTGTCAGGACTCCAGACATAGCTATACCTGCGGAGTCCTAGTAAATGTTGTCATTTGTCTTATATCGGGCTCAGTTAAAAAAATATTAAAGTGGAACTGTAAACTCTGCAAAAACCTTGAAATAACACCAAAAAAACCACCGTTGTGTTATTTCGTGGTTATTGAAGTGGAATATATGAGTTTCTCTTCAATAACCTCGAAATAACCTTCACAGTGTAATTTCATGGTTGTTGAAGTGAAACCGTGAAAGTTATTTTGAGGAGTATTTAAGTGGAATGCATGTGTTTTTTTTCAGTAACCCCAAAATAATCTTCGCGGTTCCACTTCAATAACCCTGAATAACCTCCACGATATAGCACACATGGCAGCATATTACCAGAATCCGCACTTCCAAGAGTTCCCGTTTGTACCCCCTTAGATGACATCATTTAGTGATTTAACAAATGTAAACAATAAATTTTAGCTATGAGACATATAAATATATTAAACTTTTTACTTATGAAGGTAAATCACCCTTCATCTCAACATCCTATAAAACTAAGATGTACACGTGCCTTAAAAAATGATGATGGTGGCCATTTATTTAATAAATATAGATGTCGATATACAAATAAGTTAATTAAGTTTATAAATGCAAAAAACGTTGATAAAAAAATCTCACTTTGCTATCTTTATAAGCCCCAGCTGAACAAATCTAGTCCCCACACAAACCAGTCAGTCTTCTCCATCTTCCAAACTCCTTCGCCCACAAGCTTTCTTCACAGATTCATGGAGAAAATAGCTCTGAATCACTCTTCATCCGCTATCAACAGCCTCAGCAGTGGCTTCGAGGGCTTGACGAAGCTCCGAGTTCTCTTCCTCGCCTCTTCTCAGTCCAAACCAACCTCCAAAACTCTGGCAATCGGTCTCCTTGACAAAGCTCTTAGCTGCATCACCTCTGCTCTGTCCGAGCTCCAGGCCATCTCTCCCAGTTCCATGAATGCTGCTGCAGCCCCAGCCATCGAAGATAGAAATTTTGTTACTGATCCTAAGAAAAGGTTTGAAATATAATTGAATGGATCTTACTAAATTCATTATGAAGTGAGATCTATGGCTTATGAAGAGATGGTTTGATTTATTTTGTTGTTGAAATGAATAACTAGGAAGAAGACACAGTCATGGACGATTTCGACCTCGGTGCCTCACTTTGATGGACATCAATGGCGAAAGTATGGGCAGAAGCGAATTCTCAACTCAATGTATCCTAGGTAGGTAACTAAAGTTTCGATTTTGATTATTTCGGCACAATTAGTAAGTTGAATCAGACGATGGGACATAAAATTATTAGTAACAATATTAAAAAAATAGTAGTTTTGTGATTTACAGAAGTTCTATCGAGTTTAAAATAATATGAGAGTATGAGAAGATTTGGTTAGTTTTAGAAAGAGCAAAGATGAAGAAATATAATCTGAGAAATTTTATCAAATTATAAAACACATGCAGACAATGAATTGACAAAGGTTCTGTTATGTTTGTATTAAATAGCAAGTAATATCATCTTTCGTTCAGGTTTTTGCAAACAATTAGACTTAGAATCCACTATCCTGGTATTGTTGAAGTCCTCTAACATCTATGAAATTAGATTAAGAAACATAATTAACAAAGATAATTTTTTTGTTGCTAATTTGTGTTATTTTAATCTTAAACTTTGGATAGATTGGGAAACACGTACTATGGTAATTAACCCTAAAGAGAGATGATATTCTAAGTGATATAATCATGTGCAATGAAGAATTGAAGGTGATCCAAAATAACATTGCAAAATACAATATCAAAACATTAGGAAAGTCTCTTTATTGAAACTCCATTGCTACAATCTTTCTATATATTTTATTAACCAAGAAAAAATTCACTTATGCAGAAGCTACTACAAGTGCACTCACCACAAAGACCAGGGCTGCCCAGCAACAAAAACTATTCAGCAAAAAGAAGAAAAATTCTTCAAACCTCCAAAGTATACGGTCAGCTACAACATGCAACATACTTGCAAACCCAAGGAGACTCAGGAGATTCCTTTTGTCATGGATTCATCAGCCATTACTAATACTTCATGTAGCACCAATATAGTTTCTTCCACTTACAGCTCCAATGAGATATTGCCTTTACAAGTAGAAGAAATGGAGCAGGATTGTCTGATGGAATCCATGCTTCTTTCTTCTGAGCCAAGAGAAGAGGTAAATGCCACTCATGAGGACTTACTAAGGTCTTCATTGGCAGCTTTGGATTTTGATTGGGGGTGGCATGATGAGCTCATTGCTTTTGAAGCATTTGGCAATGTCATGCTTTGAATCACAAGGAATGAAATTATTATTAATAATGTATGGCTCACACATTAAAAATCAAGTGTGGCGCCATAGCTTGGACAGTTTATGTATAATAGAAGAGTTTTGATGACTTTTGCATTTATTGTCTTAGTTATTTACGTAATTATGTAGCATTTTGTACTAATTACCTTTAGGCTCCAGTTTTGTTCAGTTAGTTAAAGTAATAATTTTGCATATATTCTAAATATGTTATTAAAAGTTTGAATTGTATACATTTATAATTGATGTTATTGTAATTAATATTGTTGGAGAAAGGCTTGTGGTGTAAGAGTTCTATCTTCTTATCATTTTTTGTATCTTTCTATAATTAAATAAGGCTATTATAATAAAAAGATTTTATTTGTAAATATTAAAAGTCATTTATGCAAGATGTCAAGAAACCAGCGCGATTGCTCTCTTCTTTGAGGCGATGGTTTGCTTCAATAACTTCATTTCTTTTCTATTCTTACTTCCTTTTTCCATTTTCACTTTTCTCTAATTTTTCCTGTTATTCCCATTGCCTTTTTTTTCTTTTTTTTGGAAGGATAAGGCTTGTTTCCTGTTCCTTTTTTAGATCTTTGTCATAGTAAACCTTTTGTAGCTAAAAAGGTTACTATCCTAAACCCTAAAGCCAATCTTTTTGGTAATTAGGACGGTCAAAATAGCTCGTCCTTTGCAAAGTATTCGTGTTTTACTCGTGAAGAACTTGGGTTTGATTTATTCGTTGAATAAACAAGCTAAATATGAACAATATTTTTAGCTCAATTTATACACGAGTTGAATAAAAATAAACATTTACTCGATCGTATATAGTTTATATATTAACAAAGATTTATAAGTAATTGAATTTTTGTTTTTTTTTCTCAAAAACTTATTGTAGATATTTTTGTTTTATTTAAAAATGCTAAAATTTTAATATTAGTCTCCTTAACCCTAATGCCAACTGTTCTTATAAAAAGGAATGTCGACATAGCTTGTAATTGAGCAACCACTCATGTTCAAGTTTGATTCAATCATTAAGAATATTTTCTAGCTCAATTTCTAAACAAGCTGAATGAGCACAAACATTTGTTCGATCATTAATTTTAAGTGTTAACAAAAACTTATAGTTAATTGAAAATTTATTTTTTTTTCAAAAATCATTGTATGCTTTTTTTTTATTTACAAAATCTATATTTTAATAGGTTAAATTTGAATGAGCTAATTCCAAGTTAAACACTAACAAAAAAATTTAAATTGAGCCAAACATAAATATACTATACACGAACAATTACGAACACAAGTTAATTTTGAACATAAATTATATTGATAAGCCGAATGCGAGCCGAGCATGAACGAGCTAAGACTGGCTTGTTTACAATCCTAATTGTAATTTATTTCATTAAATGAAATGAGGTTGAAATGACCATATGTTAATGTTGGGAGTTACTAACAGTGTTCAAAAAGAAAGTTTAATTCGCTGAATCAGTTTGTTGAAGAACTATTTGTTCAAAAATTATAATGTCTCCTTTTTTATGTAATATGCTTTTGCCGTACGCTCATTTTAGTGTTTCTACCATTAAGAATTCGACGGTTTGTATTTTCATACACCCTTTGATTAGATATTATGTGCCTTGATGTTTTGATAACTTTCTCATAGTATTCTTTAGCACTCATTCAATATTCTTCATGGAGGAAATAACTATTTGATTTTTTTATCTGTAAAAGAAATTAAGGGTCTATTTGGGGCAGCTTATTTGCTGCTTATGCGTTTTAACAACACCGCTCCTTCAGTTTGTTTCATGTGTTTGGAGTGCTTTCGAGGATCTGTGCGAATCCTTTTCTATTACATGCTGGTCGAGGGTCGAAGCCTTGAGCCCGTGTTTCCTATTTCAACTTCATGTTAATACCCAGGACGATGCCTGCATCTTATGCTCTAGGTTTCTCTTCTATGCTCTTATCCTCTGGTTCTCTCTGATGCGATTCTCCTTCTCTTTTCCTCTCTGCAATTTGGTAAGGCGTGGTGCGTTGTAACTTGCTAATGTTACGATGAAATCTTGATGAATTGGTTTTCGTGTGAGTAGCAGCCTTCTGTCAAGAATATTGAAGGATTGGCATTTTATTGCTTTGGCTTTCTTTCTTTGTCTTGCTTTCCCCGTTTCTGATGAAATGATTTTTTGTGAGTAGTGACAAGCATTCTGTGAAGAATATCGAGGGATTGGCATTTTCATTTGGTTTTTTGTTTTGTTTTATTGTTTTCCAGTGAAGAACATTGAATGAAATTTTTTTGACCGGCTTGGTTTTTTGGCACAGTGCAGCTCGTTTTTATTTTTTCTTCCTTCTTGGTTTGAAGCACCATTATTGAACTTTACATATTTTGTGATAATTGTTGTAGTACAGGATTTGGAGCTTTATTATTTGTGCACTTGTCTATAAGCACTATTTCTGAACTTTACATATTATTTGTGCTCTTTACATATAAGAATTGGGGTAAGATATGGCAAGCAATTGTTGTTGGCTATGGCACCATAGTTTGTCACTTAATAGTGTAGTCCCTCGTTTGGCACACAAATTTGGGTGGAGGTTTGATATGAATCTCTATGGTTGAAATTTGGGAAGATATGAAACAACCATTTAATTTATTCGGTTTATTTTCTTGAGAAATCACGTAGCATCTCAGCTTAATGGAGCCATGGGATGATTCGTAAAATTAGTTTTATGCTCTTGCAGAATAACGAATTTGGGGAGCTTTCAATCTTTTGGAAAGTGGATATTAGGGTTATTTGTTTTATGTTCTTTATTTCATAAATTAGTCTTTAAGATATCTTAACAATATGTTTCAAGAATGATAGAATTCTCTAATTTCCTTATGGAGAATGGCCTTTGTGATATGGGTTTTTAAGGAAATCTTTGCACTTGAGCTAGGGGAAATATTTTAGAAAGATTGGATAGTTTTATTTCTAACAGATTTTGGGTGGATTCCTTTCCCATTACTACTATTCAACATCTTTCTATTTATGGTATTAGGTTGTGGAAATTACATAAGAATTTGGCTTGTCATGTTAAAAAATGGATTGGCAGGTTTTTGGTAATCTCCCTAATATGAGGTTTGTAGCCTATAGAATTTACTTTTGGTTCAATTTTCAACACCAGTGATAGTCGGTTTTTTAGCAGGGAACTGAAAAAAAATGTTAGATTTTGATTATGTGGTCAATATTCTCGCTTATGTGCTATGGGATTGTTAGTGGTACAATTTTAGGATAAATGTGGATATTTAGCTTTATGTTTTTGGTCATTATAATTAATTCGTTCATTTCTTTTATTTACCAATCTTATATTTATTTTCGTTGTTTTAAATCTATGATAACGTTTTATCTATGATTTTATTGCTTTGGTTTTTTTCCTTATATTGGTTATTTTAGTTTTTAATTAACGCAATGAGTAAGAAATAGGAGGTCGGATAATCAGTCACATGGGATAGGGATGTCACTATTATATTTTGCGACCTCTGTTTAAGGGAAAGGAGCTGAGAAATAGACCCACCACTAATTATAACAAAAAAGAGTCGAAAGAAAAGAGCTTCTTCTGCATTTTAAAATAAATGTTATCATACTTTTAACTATAATTTTAATATGTATTTTTTTTTTAGGTTTCTTGATATTCACTATTAAGTGAGCGCTGAATCTTTTTTTTTTGCACTGCTTTGAAATATCATTTTTTATTCTAAACTATTAAAATATATAGCTGAAACAAATTTATTGCAAATAGCACAACTGCACAGTAGTAGAATGATAATTTATCCAGAAATAACTACAAATCAGATGTTTTCTAAATGCACAAACCAAACAACTTGATAACTTATCCAAACTATGGGCAAAATGGTCATTTACCCAGAAATAACTGCAAATCAGTTATTTTCCAAATGCTCAAATCAAACAACCAGTCAGCTTATCTGAATCAGTTGCTGATCAGCAGCTTATCAGGATAAGCTTCTTATTTGAATAAGTTGGATAAGCCGCAACTGTCCCAAACAGACCCTAAATAAGGTCTTCTAACTCTTTAACCATCTAAAGATTATTTTTGTCATAAGTATTAAATTTTATTTCACTCGGGCAATATTTATTTTATTCCTTCTTTTCAAACACATATACGATTTTTATTTCTTGATTCCTCCTAAAATGATAATTTTTCAATTTTTTAAGCAAATGGCTTCTTAGGTCTACTGAATTTACTTTTTCCCTATGTTAATCAAAGCCTCCTTTTATATATGGAGATGATGAGCCATAATAAACTTAAGATATTAATCATAAAATCATCATTTTGAATAGTTTAATAGCAATTCTTTTTAAAAGTTGCATTTTGAAGACTAAAAATTGTGGGGATAGAAACAAAGGGGTCGTCTTTATTTTTTCTTCTCCTTTAAATAAAGAAGCTAAAATCATTGATTGAAAATAATGTACGGTATAATTAATGTAATTTAGAACAAGAGTATTTTTGTAAGCCATTAATTTTAGTGTTAGCATAGATGAGTGATTTCAAAATAATACTTCAAATATTTTTCATCGGCAGTTGAGTCAGTTATCAGATGTTTTAAATATATTTTTCTTATAGAATTTTGATCTAAAAATAGTAAATATATGCTAACAAATACACACATTTACTTTCATGCGAAGCCTCCAACAACTTAACAGCTTTAAGGCTTTTATCATAGTTGAGCTCTTTTTACAGCCTCGAAAATGCTGTGGTGCACGGGTTTCCCTCTTCTTTTTCTCTTCCTTGGCGCCCTACCACGCTTCTTGCACACGTAGTATTTTACCTTTATAGTTAGTGTTTAGCGTAAGCAATGGATTCTTAAGTTTCCTAATCTGCAAGTGAAACACATTAGATTTAGATTCACATATCTAACCTGAAAAAAATAGCCAAAACTTAGCAACAATAATAATTGAAGTTAAAAAACAAACAAGACTCCTTATGATAACTAAAAGTAACATCAACTTAGGCCAAATAAGTTCTCAATTGTAAACTTATTTTAAGAAAAAAAAAATCCTAAACACAAAGAAGGTGAAGAATATAAACCCTCAGAAGTAAGACTGAAATGAAACAGGCTTCTCATCAAAATGCGAGGACATACATGCTCCATCGATACAACACATGAATTTATGCTTTCAGGTGCGTTCAATGATCCATGCTTCCAAAACATTAGTAATAAGAAAGGAAAAACAAAAATTTTCCAAAACACTAGTAATCAGTGCAGAATGGGAAGGAGATATAAAGATGATTGTCAGAAACAGTGGAGTGCAATCCTACTTCCCTGCGCAAAAGGGAAAATGTAGTTTATATGCAACTTAATAAAAAATAAATAAATAAAAATCAATCATCTGACCGAATTCTTTTCTATTTACATATCTAAAACTTCAAATTATTTTTACAATTGTACCACCCAAATCATTCATGCCACACAAAAAATACCACCCTTTTTTACTGAAAAGGTGAAATATACCTTTTCAAGCATAGGGAGGGTGGCATGCATGTAAAACTTGAAGTTTGGCTTTCAGATATGTAAATACATAAGAGTTAAGGGACGTGTATGTAAATCTTCCAATTAATAAAAAAAGTAACTTGATGATTAATGTGATGGTACAAGTGGGTCCAGTGAGCCCAATTATTACTAAGGGTTTGTTTGGGGCAGCTTATAAGTGCGGGGGCGTTTTTGAAAATACCGCGATACTGTTTGGATCGCGCGTTTTGTCCACTTATCTGAAAAAGCGGTTTCATTTTTATAATAAATGCAAGCCGCGGGTCGAACTCTGCGGGTTGCGTTTCAGGATAAATTGCTTATCTTGAAGCGCATGAGCTGCCCCAAACACACCATAAGTCCCCAAGTATAAAATTAATTAATTTTTCCTTTAGCCATATAGCATTGTATTTAGGTTTTAGGATATTTTAGGATAACTTGACAAACACGCTTAAAATTAAAATTTAATTCAATCAAGTTTTAAATAAAATTTAGGAATTCAAAATTCATTTGTACATGACCTTAAAATGTGTTTTGCTAATAGGTTTGAATTTTGTTTTTAAAAAAAGTGATAAGCTTAGCTGGTTGAGTAATTATGAAATTAGTAAAAATTACTTTTAGGATCATGGCGGATGGCGGATGGCGGATGGCGGATGGCCGGGGTGGGGGGGGTAGAATAATAATGTATCATCTTAGTATTGCACAAGGATCCGACTGTTGACCTTAATTTTGAGGTTTATCTTTCCCCTCTCCCTAGAGCCTAAATTCTAGTCTTAGTATTTCATGTTTGACTATTTTAATAAACTAGATGGGGGCTCACACCATTTAGGAATGCAAGTCATTTATTTGCTCTTTGAAGTTTAATATGGATGGTTTCAAACCCTAAACATTCGACTGAGTCGATTAGAGCCGACATATTGAAGCTCAAATTGAGTCCCCATAGGATTTGAAAGGCATATGTGAACCCCACGACGTATGACGTTTGACTTGCCACTGCGAGGTCTACTTGACTTTGTTTGTCGCTTATGAGAGGACCGGTCAACAATAGGGGTGTAAACGAACCGAACAGAGCTTATGTTCGTGCTCGATTCGTTTGAAATAAGCTCGTGTTCGAATTGCTCGTGAAGTCACTGTTTGTGTTCGTTTCTTAACGAACGAGTCGAACACGAGCTGTTCTCGAACGACGAGCAATTTGATATCCCTAATATTAATATATATAAATAATATATTAAATTAATTTTATAACTTATATTATATAAATATATAATATCTATATTAGTATATTACTAATATAGTATATCAATATATTATTATTATTAAATTATTATATATTATGATTTATAAAATTTAATTTCTTTTTTTAAATATCATAAATTTTTTAAATATAATTATTTTAAATTATTTTATATTTCGAACAATAACGATTCGAACACGAGCGAACACATCACTGTTCGTGTTTGGTTCGTTTAACTAACCAAATGAAAAAAAATTGTTCACTCTTGTCTCGTTTACTTATCGAACGAATAGAACACGAACTCATTGACAAACCGAACATGATCTGTTCACGAATAATGAGCTTTTTTGACAGCCCTAGTCAATAATATACTCATTAAACGGCTCCGACTGTTGACCTTAATTTTGAGGTCTATCTTTCCCCTCTCCCTGGAGCCTAAATTCTAGTCTTAGTATTTCATGTTTGACTATTTTAATAAACTAGATGGGGGCCCACACCATTTAGGAATGCAAGTCATTTATTCGCTCTTTGAAGTTTAATATGGACGGTTTCAAACCCTAAACATTTGATTGAGTCGATTAGAGCCGACATATTGAAGCTCAAATTGAGTCCCCATAGGATTTGAAAGGCATATGTGAACCCCACGACGTATGACGTTTGACTTGCCACTGCGAGGTCTACTTGACTTTGGTTGTCGCTTATGAGAGGACCGGTCAACAATAGAGGTGTAAACAAACCGAGCAGAGCTTATGTTCGTGCTCGGTTCGTTTGAAATAAGCTCGTGTTCGAAATTGCTCGTGAAGTCACTGTTCGTGTTCGTTTCTTAACGAACGAGTCGAACATGAGCGGAACACGAGCTGTTCTCGAACGACGAGCAGTTTGACATCCCTAATATTAATATATATAAATAATATATTAAATTAATTATATAACTGATATTATATAAATATATAATATCTATAGTAGTATATTACTTAATATAGTATATCAATATATTATTATTATTAAATTATTATATATTATGATTTATAAAATTTAATTTTTTTTTAAATATCATAAATTTTTTATATATAATTATTTTAAATTATTTTATATTTCGAACAATAACGATTCGAACATGAACGAACACATCACTGTTAGTTTTTGGTTCGTTTAACTAACCAAATGATAAAAAATTGTTCACTCTTGTCTCGTTTACTTATCGAACGAATAGAACACGAACTCATTGACAAACCGAACATGAACTGTTCACGAGTAATGAGCTTTTTTGACAGCCCTAGTCAATAATATACTCGTTAAACAACTCTGATGGGACCAAAGTAAATTCATTTCTTGTGATATTCGGCGAACTTGTCTGGGTGATCCTGGATGACGAAACAGGCCGCACCGATGCGTCTGAGACATTGATTTTAGCCGGGAAAGACATATATTGTTAGGGTTGCGAATTGGGTCGAATTGTACGTAATTTGACGAGTTTTATTTAAATAAAACGATAATTAAAAAAAAATCGAAATAAATAAACAAACGCCACTCCCTCACACGAAAAATTATTCCATGCGGACGGACACCACATGCATCTCTGCATGCGGTGTCTGATCCTGACCGTAAATCAGGTGATCTAGATCTACTCAGGTGATTTATGGTCAGGATGTATTTCAGTGGACCCACCTAAAAAATTTCTTTTTTAAAAAAAACTGAAATATATCCTGACCGTAATAAAAAAAAAAAAGTCACCATGATCTAGGATCGTATCTGTATGCAATAATTTCTCCCCTCACACACACCTCACGCGTTTCATCCGGCTCCCCTCCATCCCGTTTGAAACCCTAACCTAGCCGAGACCCCTCCCCTCCTGCCTAGGGACCGAACAAACCTCACGCGGGCAGAGAGAAAACCCTAACCAAACCCGATCTCCCCCGATTTGATTGCAATTTCCGAAGTTTACGCGGTATTCCTCTCCCCCGATAGCCCTAACCGACTCTGCGATCGAATGTGACTGTCGGCCACCTCCCCGTAACCAATTTTCCCACTCAATTTTTCACCACTGGTAATGTGCCTTCCCCTCTCATTTTGGCTATAAATACCACTTTAGGGAAAGGTATAGAGGCTGGTGCTTCATTCAGGTGGTTTGGAAACTTTGTTTATTTCTTTCGAGTTCTCTACTTTCTGGAGGCATTTAGAGGTAAGGGTTTCCTCATTGTTTTACATATAATCGGAAAGGATTTTAGTTTCATTTTCCTTGAAAAACTTTGATGCGTATTAAGGGTTGAATTAATAGATTTGTGAAACAACACATCTTGTTTTCTGCTTTCATATTTCTATTTCTGAGAATACAATAGCTTACGTGAGAAGTGACATTACATTCATACTTTACCAATAAATTAATTCGATGGCATCAAATCTTTTTTTGGAAGTATTTGGAGGAATATTAATGCCTGAATGGAAGGAATTTGGGGTTCTTTCTTTTACTTGATGTTCTTCAGCCTCATTACATTTTTATTAGAGATGTTGGATCTTAACTACATATTGGCTGATTGATTTGAAACATAAGTCAGATGTTCAACATTTCTATTTGATTTTTTTAGATTTAAGGCTTATTGTTTAATGGGGATCAAAGCATAGAAAATCAATTAGTGAGTCCCTGGATTTCTTTTTGGGTTCTTCACTTCCTCTGAGAAAAACTTTTCTGGAGGTGAGTTCTTATTTCTCTTTTATTTCCTTTAGCTGTTCAGTGCAATGTTCATTTTCATGCTGAGTGTCATCAGTTGTGAGCTAATGGATTCCGCAGTCCTTTCGCGATTTCGAATCGTTGGAATGTACGTTTTAGTGAAATTGTTTCCATGAAGAGGAAAGGATCCTACACATGATATATGCATTATACATTTTCCGGATCATTGTTGAGATTGGAAAGGCTTGATGTTTTCTTTTATAATGAACAGTTAATTGTTATATTCTTGGTGGATAAGGGTCATGTTGCTATATATGAAAATTTCATGAATAAACGATATTGGAAATAAAACATATGTGAAATCTGAACCTGTAGAAGTTGATTGGTTGGACCTTGGTTTTAACTACTGAATTCATTTTTATTTGCTGAAATTGGATTTGATGGAAGAATTTGCTTTTAGTTATTGGGAAAGTTCCAAAGGGGATTGATGTTTTTCTTCCTCTGTGGAATTTGTTGAAAATAGTACATCATAATATTCTTCATTTGAGCTTGTGAAATGTGTTGAAAGCATGGTTTCTAAAGTTGTGCTATGGAGATTTTGATATTGATAAAAGGATCACTAATTGGATAATTGCTTCTAATTTTTCAGTAACCTCAATGGGAATATTTACGTACATACCACCCAATTTATATTAATTTACATATCCAGCACAAATTTGATATTGTATATGCAGATTTTCCATATTTTGTGGGAATATATGTATAGGCACTCTATTCCATAATATATATATATATATATATATATATATATATATGCAGAATCTTAAACTCTTATTTATCTCACATCTGAAGTTTCATATTTACATGTAATTATACCTAATTCTTTCATACATACCACTTATTTCCTATGTATTTATATATCTCACAGACTCGGTTTCCTTTTTAACACTTATGCAATTTAAATCCTCTCGATTCGTGGAATTGGAATACTTGTTTGTTTCCTTTTTGTGTTCCTTTGAGGTACATCGGAGCGTGAACGGGACACCGACAACTCGTGGCAGGGGGCGAGGACATCCGAACCTTCAGGATGATTTTTGCGAGGTGACCTCCGAACCAAGAGTCTATCGGATAGCTTTCCCTCCGCAATGGTTTTAGCAGAAATTTTAAATCTAATTTCAGATATTAAGGTTTATTGAAGTTGTAAGTAATCTGGTTAGAAACACAAGCCTTACAATGACTATACACAATTTATAACCTTTTATAAAAAAAAAATAGAAGACGTTGTTCAGGTCTTCTTGATTTTCAAGTCAACTCAATTAAATTTAGAGCCCATTGATAAACTATTTTCCAACTCTTTATAATTTACAATGAGTTTTGTTGAGAAATTAGGGCAAAGACAAATAAGAATCGACATAAATCCAGAAGAACACACAGAGATTTAACGAGGTTCGGCAAAGATGTCCACGACCTCGGGAGCAGAGCGGCGTCTTTCTTTCGACTCCAGAAAAAATATAACAAGATCTATTCCTAGGGTTACAAACAAGCCATATATAT
>NW_018164567.1:122445-128039 GCF_001263595.1 Phalaenopsis equestris
GTAATTAATAAATTTCTCCTGTACCGTACCGCGGGACCTTGCCCCCGTACCCCCAACCCACATAACAATACTCATGATTAGAGAGATTCTTCTGCTCCGCTTCGCTTCATTCCAGCATCTGTCTTTTATATGATATATAAGCAATACCTACAAATCTCTATCTTGACAAATATCCAACCCTTTAGGAGAAATACATGATGGAGTTTCTTACACTAGAAGTGGGTTGGGCCACCATGCATCTCTAGCAACTGCAAACATTCAAAAAGTCCAAGCAATGCAAGAACTTGTTGATAGTAACTGGCTTGGTCAACATATTAGCTACATTTTCATCATTATGAATTTTTTGCAACAGTATTTCACCAGAAGCAATCAATTCTCTGATCTTGTGATACCTGACATCAATATGATTGGTTCTCGCATGGTACACCTGATACTTAGCTAGATAAATAACACTCTTACTGTCACAATGCAACTGAACTCCACATTGCTCAATGCTCAGTTCCTTTACTAGCCAAACAAGTCATAAAACTTCTTTTGCAGCTTTAGCTACTGCCATGTACTCAGTTTCAGTTGTAGATAATGTCATAATAGACTAAATTGTTGATTTTCAACTCAACATATAGACCCTCCACCAAACCCTCCACCAAGAGTAAACGCTTACCCAGTTGTAGACCTTCTGTCATCCAAATCACCTGCATAGTCTGAATCAACGTACCCCACAACTCAAGGATCATTCTGCTGACTGCTAAAAGTAATTTCATGTATGTTATGGTATGACTCATATACTATATAGGGACAAACGCTGGATCGAAGCGGAGCGGAGCGGAAGAATCTGTCCCAATTGGGAAGTTACGCGGGTTGGGGATGTGGGTTGGGGTGCAGGGGCAAAGCCCCGCGGTATGGTACAGGGGTAATATTATAATTACATATTGTGCCGAGGGTTTACTCCTGGGGTTATAAATAAGTTTGTTAGTAACCGTAGGAGGTATCCCCTATTCTGTAACCTCTTTTCTGAATTTTGAAAAGAAACTCGCCGATCTGCTCCCGATGACGTAGACATATTTGCCGAACCTCGTTAAATCTCTGTGTTCTTCTGGATTTGTGTTGATTCCTATTTTTCTTTGCCATAATTTTCTCAACAAGTGGTATCAAAGCCATATTCAAAGGGAAGAAAAAGTTTTTGCGGCTAGGGCTTCGGGAGAAAAGGATTCGCAGGCTTCGGACGGTAGAAAGGTCTGCGGCGAAGGATTCGGCGGTTTGCGGCTCTCGCGATTGGTTCTGCGAAGGCCACAACGTTCGACTTCGCCAAGGTTGGAATCGTGACTGCCTCAGATCGAGAACCCCGTCTCCTTCGCCTGAATCGCTAAAGGCAAAGAGAAAAGGAGAGGAGGATTGCGAGTTCGAAGGAGGAACAGCAGGGCGACGTGCTCGACCAGGGCTTCGTCGGAACAGTGCGAAGAAGGTTTGCGGTAGAGGCTTTTGCAACAGACAAGTTGGGCAAGTCCTTCTGGAAGTTGCGGCAGACGATCAGGACAGATCGGAACGGATCTCGCACGACAGAGCTGGTGCGGAACGAATCTCACACAGAGAACTTCGCGACAGTGTGCGAGCTCCGCGACAGAGCTTGTGCGGAACGGATCTCACACAGAGAGCTTCGCGACAGAGCTTGTGCGGAACGGAGGAAGAATAGGAAGGGTGCGGCCTGGGAAGGAAGGGAATCTGGATTTGCTTTAGAGGAATATTCCCTGATTGTCCCCATAAATTTTGTCAAACGGGAATATTTGCTTGATTGAAGGAAAGAGGATAAAAAAAATCCTGTATTTCCACCAGAAGAATATTCCCTAGATTTTCCAAACTGGGGAGGTGATTTAAACGGCTGCGGAGAACGAAAGTTTTTTTTTTTTTTTTGAAATTTGTTAATTAAAGTTAATATTTTAATTACGGGGTTATTTCAATTTTTTTTTCTTTAAAAAAAAAGGGTCTAAGCAAGAATTTTTGCTGAGGAATTTGCAAAAAATTTTTATTGCAAGATTAATTTTCAGATTGCATTTTCTGGTGTGAAATTCGAGGTCGTGAAGTTTGACGGAACTGGTAACTTCGGATTGTGGCAAATCAGAGTAAAAGATCTGTTGGCTCAACAGAGAACCTTAAAAGCTTTGCGGGCTACAAAACCTGGTGCTATGGAGGATAAAGATTTGGAAGAATTGCAACAGCGAGCGGCGGCAACGATACGTCTATGTTTAACAGATGAGGTTATGTATCACGTGATGAATCTGAAATCTCTAGTAAAAGTTTGGAAGATATTGGAAACTCAGTTTATGGCAAAATCTCTGACAAATAAGTTGTATCTGAAACAAAAATTGTATGGGTTGAAGATGCAAGAAGGGTTTGATCTGGCGCAACATGTTAATGGCTTCAATCAAATAATCACAGACCTGTCACGGCTTGATGTGAGTATTGAGGATGAAGATCAAACAATGATTTTGTTGTGTTCATTACCCTCTTCTTATGAACACCTGGTGACTACTCTGACATATGAGAAAGTGACTATCAAAGTTGATGAAATTACTGCAGCATTGTTAGCTCACAACCAGCGGAAGCAGAATGCAGGAGAAAACTTTTCAAAAACATGACCAAATATATAATTTTTATATCTTCTTCCCTTCATATCTATTATCAATAGAAGCACATCATGATGTAAAGGGGAGGGAAGGAGTCCTTTTTTGGGAGACGATTTCATCTTTTTTTGCTTATAACCAACTACCACTAATTCGTGGCTGAAGAAGCGGTCTGGGAAGAAAGGTGATACTTCATCAAAGTCTGTAAATGTGATGCAGACTGATAATTCAGATTGCAGTGATAGTGATATTCTCTCAGTTTCATCAACTCAAATCACGGATGCATGGATTTTTGATTCAGGGTGTTCTTATCACATAACACCTAATAGAGAGTGGTTTACTTCATACAGGTTAACTAATTCTGGCTCGGTCTATTTGAGTGATGATAGATGCTGCAATATTGTTGGTATTGGAGAAGTCAGAATTCTGATGTATGATGACACAGTTTGAACGTTCCCTGATGTCAGACATATTCCAGTTTTGAAGAAAAATTTGATTTCTTTGGGTACTCTACACATAAATAGTTTTATTCCTAAAGCAGATGAGGATAGAGAAACTATCAGAATTGTTAAGGGTGCACTGACGGTGATGAAAGAAAAGTTAACTACAGGCAATATCTACAAACTGTTGGGGAGTACAGTTGTAGGTGGAGTTCATTTTGTGGAGTCAGATAATGACAATACAAAGCTTTGACATATGCGTCTGGGTCATCTCAGTGAACGTGGGATGATAGAATTGCATAGAAGAAATCTGCTGCATGGGGTTAAAAGCTGCAAGCTCGATTTTTATAAGTTCTGTATTCTTGAAAAACATACTAGAGTCAGTTTTATGACTGGAAAACATAAAACTGAAGGAATTCTTGACTATGTGCATTCTGATGTATGGGGCCCTACTAAGGAGTTGTCATTGGGAGGATCTCAGTATTTCGTTACCTTGATTGATGATTTCTCCAGGAAAGTTTGAGTGTATTTCTTGAAGCAGAAATTTGAAGTCTTCTCTAAATTCAAGCTGTGGAAAGCTGAAGTGGAAAACCAAACTGGCAGAAAGATCAAGTATTTGAGATCTGATAATGACACAGAGTACACAGATTTGCAGTTTCAGAAGTTCTGTGAGGAGCATGGGATTCAGAGGCATTTTTCAGTGCACAAGACACCACAGCAGAATAATGTGACAGAAATAATGAACAGATCCTTAACTGAAAGGGCAAGGTGCTTGAGACTGAATGCAGGACTTCCTAAGAGTTTCTGGGCAGATGCTGTGAATATGACATTTCATTGGGTGACAAGGTCGCAGAAGAGGTATGGACAGGTAATCCAGTTAAAGTTGATCATTTACGAATTTTTGGATCTCTTGCTTATGTTCATGTACCTGGAGATGAAAGATCCAAACTTGATGTAAAATCCAAGAAGTGCATCTTTCTGGGCTATAAGAAAGGCGTGAATGGATACAAGTTTTGAGATCCGATTGCAAAGAAGATGGTGATCAGCAGAGATGCAGTTTTTGATGAGCAGTTTATGTTACAGCGGAATCAAAATAAGGTGTCAGTGAACAGTTCCAGTTTAGATGCAGTGCAGATAGATTTAGAACAACAACCAGTAGCTTCTGAGAGAGGTGAAAGTTCAAGTTCAACACCTGGTGATTATATTCCAGATGATCTGCAAAATTACAATATAGCAGAGATAGAGTTATGAAGACTTAGTCTCATGTGCACTTCTCATCAACAGCGATGATCCAGCTATTTTTCAAGGAGTTATCACTAGTCAGGAGAAAGAAAAATGGATGGGTGCAATGGTTGAGGAGATGGAGTCTTTACAAAAAAATAACACTTAGGAGCTAGTTCAGCTTTCAGAGAGAAAGAAGGCTTTTGGGTGCAAGTGGGTCTACAAAAGGAAATCAGTAGTATTAAAAAAAGAATGGGAAAAGTTCAAGGCTCGACTGGTTGCAAAGGGATTTTCACAGCAGAAGGGGATAGATTATGATGAAATCTTTTCTCCTGTGGTCAGACATACTTTAATCAGGGCAGTGCTTGCATTAGTAACTATTTGGGATTTGCATTTGGAGCAGATGGATGTTAAAACTGTTTTCTTGCATGGTGATTTGGAGGAGCAGATTTACATGGAGCAGCCGGAAGGGGGTTCACTCAACCTGGACAGGAGTGGACAGGAGCATCTGGTTTGCAGATTAAAGAAATCGTTGTATGGGTTGAAACAGTCTTCAAGATAATGGTACAAGTGATTTGACTCCTACATGATGCAAATTGGCTACAGGATATGTGAGTATAATTGTTTTGTTTATGTGAAGAGCCTTGATGATCGTTCTATTATTTTTTTGTTGCTGTATGTTGATGAAATACTGATTGCTGCAAAGAATATGAATGATGTATGTGGTTTGAAAGCTTTATTGAGCCGGAAATTTGACATAGAAGACTTGGGTCCTACGAAGAAGATTCTTGAAGTAGAGATTTATCGAGACAGAGACTCAAGACGATTATTTTTATCTCAACGAGGCTATGTTGAGAAAGTGATGGACAAGTTTGAGATGAGCAAAGAAAAGCCCGTGAGCACCCCATTAGCAAATCATTTTAAGTTTTTTTCAGAACAGTGTGCTAAGACAGATACAGAAATCAAAGACATGGAAAAGGTTCCATATGTCAGTGCAGTTGGCTGCTTGATATATGCAATTGTACGTACTCGTCCTAATTTGGCTAATGTTGTTAGTCAAGTCTGCAAATACAAGTCTAAACCTGGAAGGCGACATTGGGAAGCAGTCAAGTAGATTTTCAGGTATCTGAAGGGTACTGTAGGACTTGAAGTTATTTTTGACAGTCTACAGGATGATCCTTCAGTTGTCATTGATTCAGACAAAGCAGGTGATTTGGATGTCAGAAGGTCTACAATTGGGTATGTGTTTACTCTTGGTGGAGGGCCTATATGTTGAAAATCAACAATTCAGTCTATTGTGACATTATCTACAACT
>NW_018164567.1:128062-150567 GCF_001263595.1 Phalaenopsis equestris
TGGGCATTGAGCAAGGTGGAGTTCAGTTGCATTGTGACAGTCAGAGTGCTATTTATCTGGCTAAGAACCAGGTGTACCATGCGAGAACCAAGCACATTGATGTCAGGTATCACAAGATCAGAGAGTTGATTGCTTCTGGGGAGATACTGTTGCAGAAGGTTCATACTGATGAGAATGCAGCTGATATGTTGACCAAGCCTGTTACTATCAACAAGTTCTTGCATTGCTTGGACTTGTTGAATGTTTGTAGTTGCTAGAGAAGCATGGTGGCCCAACCCACAGTGGTGCAGGTGTAACTCCCAGGTATTTTTCTCCTAAGGGGCTGGATATTTGCCAAGGTGGGGATTTGTTATGGTATGACTCATATACCATATAGGGACAAACGTTGGATCGAAGTGCAGCGGAGCGGAAGAATCTGTCCAAATTGGGAAGTTACGTGGGTTAGGGTGCGGGGGCAAAGCCCCGCGGTATAGTACAGGAGCAATGTTGTAATTATATATTGTGCCTAGGGTTTACTTCTGAGGTTATAATAAGTCTGTTAGTAACCCCAGGAGGTATCCCCTATTCTGTAACATCTTTTCTGAATATTGAAAAGAAACTCGTCGCTCTGCTCCCGAAGACGTAGGCATCTTTGTCGAACATTGTTAAATCTCTGTGTTCTTCTGGATTTGTGTCAATTCCTATTTTTTTTTGCCCTAATTTTCTCAACAATGTCCTACTTTCAATTGCTATGTATCTAGCTTCAGATACTTGAAAATTCACTTGACTGCTTCCCAATGTCGCATTCCATGTTTATACATGTATTTGCAAACTTGATTAACAAAATAAGCCAAATCATGACGAGCACATACTATTACATACGTCAAGCAGCCAACTGCACTGACTTATAAAACCTTTGTCATGTCTTTGATTTTTATATCTGTCTTAGGACACTGTTCTGAAGAAAGCTGAAAAAGATTTGCCAATGGAGTGCTCACAGGCTTTGCTTTGCTCATCTTAAACCTATTCAACACTTTCTCAATGTAGCCTCGTTGAGATAAACATAATCGTCTTAAGTCTCTATCTCGATAAATCTCTATTCTAAGAATTTTCTTTGTAGGACTCAAGTCTTTCATGTCAAATTCCTGGCTCAATAAAACTTTTAAATCTCGGACATCATTCATATTCTTTGTAGCAATTAGTATATCGTCAACATTCAGAAATAGAAAAATAATAGAACGATCATTAAGGCTCTTCACATAAACACAACAATCATACTCACATCGAAACACAACAATCATACTCACATCGCTTGTGACCAATCTGAATCATGTAGGCGTCAAACCAATTTCTATTATCATTATCAGGGCTGGTGGTAAGGAAGTTCAAACAGTAGTGATTCAAAGGAGGTTGGATAGTTATGTTCCAGAGATTACAGTGGTAACAAAGCAATGATGGTATGGTGATGGCAACATTTGTACACGTCTAGGCATGTAGATAGGTTTGTTTGGTTGTACATATAGATCCATACAATCAAATTAGTATGATGATGTGTTTAAAAAAACAATGAGGTCCACAGGCAAGTGCGAATACGAGTGAGGACACAATGGCATGCATACGTGTGAGTAGGTACGCATGCAGGCTCATGCATGAAATTTTCCCCTACGTAAAAAGTTTTGTTCAGAGCGTCATTTCACGAAACAGTTAATGCTAGTGCATTCGGATTGTTGAAAATGTACCCGAATTGGATTTCATTTAGGGGTGTTTAGCCCATGATAATTTGGTGGAAGAAGAAGAAGAAGAAGAAGAAGAAGAAGAAGAAGAAGAAGAAGAAGAAGAAGAAGAAGAAGAAGAAGAAGAAGAAGAAGAAGAAGAAGAAGAAGAAGAAGAAGAAGAAGAAGAAGAAGAAGAAGAAGAAGAAGAAGAAGAGTAATAATAATAATAATAATAATAATATTACTAATATAAGAAGAAGAAGAAGAAGAAGAAGAAGAAGAAGAAGAAGAAGAAGAAGAAGAAGAAGAAGAAGAAGAAGAAGAAGAAGAAGAGTAATAATAATAATAATAATAATAATATTATTAATATAATTAAAATCTGAATAAATTAAAATTGAAACTTAAAGCACAGAAAATGACCTAATATAAGTATCAATATTAAAATAAAATATTAAATTTAAAAAGAGAATAATTAAAACACATGAACTTAAAAAAGATTTACATGGATACCACTTTATGGATGTGAGTTGGGTGGTATGTTTGTAAATATAAAACTAAAAATATAAAATTATATATAATTTAAAGCATATAAAATAAAATAAAAATAAATATAATTCAAATCTACCTAAATTTTAAAGAATTTAATTTAATTAAGCTTTAATGAAATTTAAATTGAATTAAGCCTGTGCTAAAGCCCAAATTCATAATCCAATGCCCAAACGCACTAAAGCCAAATCACACCCAAAAGACATGATAACCCAAGCCACCTATCTTCATGCAAGCCAAAGGCAAGTCATGCCAAGCCATAGGTGAGCCAATCCCAAAAACGAAGTCAAGCTTCATAAACAATCTCGTCTAAGTTTGCATACCCCAAGTAAAAAAGCCGAGGGCCATGCCCATGAACCAAAATGGTCATGTCCCACCTAAACTTTTCTCATGTCAACCCAAGTCACCCAAAGTCAATAATATCATCTTAAATCTAATTAATCAAAGCCTAAACCCAACTCAATCATATGATAAGTTCAAAGCCAAAAAAAAGTAATAATAATAATAAAAAGAAGAAGGGAAGAAAAGGAGCCTCTTGGAGGTTTAAGAGGGTTAGAGAGAGAGAGAGAGAGTAAACAAAAAAGAAGAAATTTTTAAAATGGCATTCTTACAAATTTTTATTTTTTGAATCTACACAAATTTTTTTTGAAAATCGACAAAGTTGCCTTGTCAGTGACAAAGTCGCTGCTGACATGGTTACTTACAAAAAAAAAAAAAAAAAATTTTTTGGCTGAAGCCCTTCGATCACTAGAGTTTCTATAATGTGTTATATTTCCAAATAGCCTTCTTGTAACTTCCCCTCTTCTTCTTCTTCTCCTTCTTCTTCTTTATACCTTCTCATGGAAGATCAACAGCTTAATCCCTTGGCTATTAGCCACCTCCTCCAACACACATTTCGCAGTTTTTGCATCTCTGATAACTCCTCGTGGTTATATGTTGCCTTTTGGAGAATCCCACCACAAATCAGTTAGTTAATATGTTTCCTCCTTTTCTATTCCATGGCAGATGGGATTTCCATGGAGGAGCTTATAGCTGAGATAAAGGAAATCAAAGAAATTGATTTAGAGTTATAGACTATATTGTGAAAATTTATATATTCAATATATTTGTTCCTTCTGTGAGTTTAGGTCCTATGTGGTGCAACACGGGTTAAAACCACATTTCTTAATTCATTTTTGTCCTTGCCCTTTGTCTCAGCCCTAGATTTTTTGTGTCTCTGTCGATGCTCCTTCGCGTCTCTACCACTTTGCTTATCAGCCTCTCTCAAATTGTCTCTCTCAAGTCTTTGTTGCCTCTCTCCAGGCATCTCTTTTGTATCTCTTCTGCCTCTATTGAGCCATCTCTCTTGTGTCTCTGCTGCTATTCCCTTCCTCTCTCAGCTTTATCAGTGCATTTTATGGCTTTGCTCTACATGTGAATCGATATTATGTTATCTGGAAGATGGGATTATTGGTTTTGGTATCCTATACCATTCTTTTTGTTGTTTGTGCTCCTTGCTCTACTCGGTTTGTTGTTTTATAGGTTTTTATGACTTGTTTTTTTTTTCGTGTTTTCCCCTTAGAATGAATGAATCTTGAATTTGAGGGTCATGGAATGGCTGGAATTGGAATTTGTGGTATCTGGCATTTGACTTTTGCGACATTTACAGATTTTAGAGGCCGAGAATGACTTTTTTATTTATGACCCCTCTATTTTTGTTTTGGTTAATTTGGGTGGTTTTCCCTCTTTCTCGGATGTGCGGTTTTGATGAAAACCAAAAACCCTAAAATTTGTTGGCCATGGGAAATTAAGAGAGTTGAGGCATTGAATTGGGCGTGTGGTGTCCGCCCCATCAGGGTTAGTTTTATTCTTTTCTGTTTCTCTCCAACTGACATAGAGCTTTTGAATGCCATGTTGATTCAAAGATATGGCATGCTCAAATAATCAAGTGTGTCATCGAAGGCAGCAAAACGTTTTGAAAGGTAGACATACAACTTTACAATGGGTTTGATTATTTGAAAAGAGAAAATGTTGGATATCTGTGCTAGTGTGCAATTAAATCTGACAGGTCACTTCCCCTATCTAATCTGGAGAATAAATAAAGTTTAGATTAGTTCTAGGGTTTTCTCCTTCCCATAGAGGTAAACCTCTATAGTTAATTACATCTTAATTAACTAAAGTTACTCAAGAAAACTTTTGATTAAGGTTGTGGCTTTGTCCTCAAGAAATTGAATCTTTTCATTTTCAAATAAAAACTTTAATATTTTGTTCTGATGTTTTGTTAGAATTCTAAGACTTCATACAATCACGCAGGAGCCTAAAGGCGAGGATGTACGTCATAACCAGAAGAACAACCTCAGAGTTTTAGGGTGAAGTTCACCAAGAGAAGTGAAACTTTGGAGCCCTAGCCTAAAAGAAGGAAAACATGCAATTTAATGGACTTACAACCGGTTTTCACCTAAACCACTTAATCACATTCAAAATCATGCATGGTTCCAAGGGATCTACTAGGTGTCAATTAAGCTTTCTTTTTTTTCCTAGGACCTACTTTAAATATAAAAAATACATATATTTTTACTACTTTTTTGCATCATATCTTCAAAACCTATTTTTAAGCTATTGCATCCTTAGCTTAGAACAAAGATGAGGTAAAACCTTTTAAAAGCTTTCTTTCATAAAAAACTTGCATTTAGTGACACCCCTTAGAATCCTTGGATTCTTAGGATGGTGTCGGGGATGGTTATCCTGTCAAAACATATGCCAGCAAATTCACCTATATTTTGTACACACTTAGATGCTGTGACTAGGACACTATATGCTTGATGATGTGCTAGGTTAGGACTAAGGTGTCAGACAGTCTTTTCGATGTCCTATCTACGGTTCTCTACTGGTTTGGTTGCCCTAGAAGGCACCACTTTGTGTGTTGATTTTTGTGTGTTTAATGGGGTGTGAGACATGCACACAAATATGTTAGGGTTAGTCTTTTTTTAGGGATTCATGTTCAACAGTGAGGAGCTAGAATGATTTTTATCTAACACAAGTTCTACAAGTGCTTGCTTAGCTCTTCTCCCATCATGCACGGTTCACTATGTTGCATGCCTATAACCTATAATAACCCGATTGTTTTACATAATGCTTTTTTTTTTACTTTTACTATGTACTTTTTAGAGTCCCCTAGACTCGATTCTTTTATCAGAAATAAGGTATGAGCATCGGTTCCAAGATGTTTGACGAGCTGAACAACGTGACAATGATCAGGAACTGCAGGTTTGAGTCAAGTACCTTAATTTTGATTTCTCATTGGTGTATAACATTTGGACCAAGTATGTATATGCGGTAACTCACTTCCTTTTTATATTTTTTGGGATATGTTGTTGATCCAGCGACACCCAAACTCTCTATTATTTTTTGTATGGCTTGCTTTCCTTTATATTACGCAAAGTGCCTTGTTGTTACACCCTTTTTGGCTTGTGGATAGTCTGAGAATGATACAAATATAACTTAGGCTCTCTAAGAACCAAATATCTAAATTTTCTACAAAATCCTAATAAAAGATTAAGACTTCATAATTTAGGATTGAAACATTTTGTGATTTTTCAAAATTTGTACTTACTTTCCTGCAAGGCCTTCGAGTCGGATTTTAAACAAATTTGCATTGCATGAGCATAACCTAAGCTATATTAGTAAAGCCTCCACATTATGACTTCTGTAGAAAACTACATCATATTGCATGTCCCAAGGAGAATTCCTTGTGCTTCTTTAACCCGATAGATCCAGCATATAATCTACTTAAGTGGTCGTCTAGTACACTTAGGATGTTGGAGGCTTCACCAACCTAGACAGGGATTAAGTTTTTGTGTGAGAGCGTCTCAGATTCGTTAGTTGTACTTCTCTTTCTTTTTCACTCCAGCGGCTTCTTCGCCAAATGGCAGGTATAAGTATCATCTCTACTCTTCCTGCCTACAAAGGGTGATAGGACTTACAGTTTTCTTCTTTTGACATTAGGGTTATCGAGGTCCACTTGAACGACACAATTCATGGATTGCTAATAAGGGATCTCTGGTTATTTAAGTCGACTACCTTCACGACCATGTAGACGTAGGCATAATAGCTTGATATGATGGATTCGTGGTATCCTAACTCAGCTTTCTTTGTCTGTTAGAATCACTCTACCCTTTGTTTGCTTACCCTCTTTGAGCCCTGTCACTCCTTTGACGCTTTGTTGATGTCATCTCATAAGCCCCGATTGCAATGCTGCTCATTTGGGATATTTTGATTCACTCTCAACCCTTATGACCCTGTTAGACTTGAAAGCATTGTGTGGACGCTACGAGGTGAACTGGCTATTTCATGGGGCTCGATTGTCGATGAGCCGCTACCTATTTTAGATGTGAGAGACTCACTCTTTGCCTTGTGACTTAGCAAGATCTTTAAAATCCTCGAGATGGTCTTATGAGATAACCATTCTTTATGACATCCTCTCACGAGTCATCACTTGAATATAAGCAGGACTCTCTAATCGAGAGTATTCTTTGGCATTCCCTGAGATTTAATTAACCAAATGGGATACATACGTTTGGGAGTTGGTCTCAGGCCCAAAATAAAAAAATATTTATTTTTGTTCTCTGGTTACTTATGTGGCTTATGTAGGTGTTCTTTCGTGGATATTTGTTTCAAGGTGACTCGATCCAATCCTGTTCGGACGTACACCCTTGACCTATCGCACAAGGTTTACGACACATAAGCTCTCATGTTTCTTTTCAAATTTATCAATCTAATCTCTGTCATAATTTCCTCTTTTCCAATCCTTTCTCTTCCCCGAATCGTTCCTAGAATACAAGTAAGAGGGCTCTTTGAGAAAGAGAATTTTAAAATGATGATTAAACAAGGTGGTTACTCTTGAGTTACAAAATGAACCGAAACAACAGCTAGAAACTTTTCTCTAATTTAGGTTATTTTTTAAAATTAAGATTTAGACACTTTTAAAACTTCACGAACTTTTGGCACTTCAAATAAAATAGTATTAATAAACTAGAAGATCACCTTTTGAAAATTAACTCGTTTTTTGTGAGATTGATATATAGACTCGGAATACATATTATAATTGATTGGCATATGTGCTTGATATATGTGTCACAGTAGAATGGACCAATTGCTTATTTCAAATGCTATAAGAAAGGGTATATGCACCACCATTGTAATGTTTGAATTTTATTTTTAAAGGAGGATTATGAGTTGAAAGAAAAGGTTATTGATAACATGCCACTTTTGATAATGACTTAAAAGATATGAGTTAGTGCCCGATTGATTTGATGAATGCCTAGCCATGGAAAAAAATGAATCTAAACATAGAGGATGAAAAATATCTTTAGCATTTATGTTGTATGTATTAATGGAAGGTGGGAGCTGATGATCAATGAAGATAATGCTTTGAATATTGTTTACACCCACGGACTACCAAATGTTAAGCTCAAGTTTGTGCCTCAAACTAAGCCATTTCATGTGAGCTGCATAAACTACATATCATTTTAAATCACTACTAGGTGTATGAAGTTATTAAAATGGGAAGCTATTTAGATGATGTATGTATATGTGCTTCTTATGGATATAACATAATATTTCAAGGTAGTCCTCTATTCTTTGCTAGGGATGCCACCCCAAGAGGGGAACAATTATGATCATCCTTGGTGTCTCGACGACCTTTCAACATTCCCTCCTTGGTTTCCTTCATGTCAAGATGCCTTCATCTTTAAGAGGAAAACAAATGGCACTCAACCTTATTGTATTGACCACACCAATTAAGAACATTAACAATAACCTATAGTCATCTTTATTATATTTTGGCATCTGAGTTGTAAACTTGGAAAACCGTTCTATAACATATAATAACTTCTAAAGAGAAATGATTTATTAGGAAAACATCTAATGATTTTCTTTTATTTTTTTAGATTTTTTTCACATAAGAAATTAATATCATTTGTCTGTTATGTTCTTCAATTGCTCCTGACATTACATTTATTGGCATGACTGCTAACAAACAAACAAAAAAGAAAAAAAAGAAAAAAAAACATAGGAAATAAATTTAAAATTGATATACATTAAAAGCTCTTGTTGAATTAATTTAAGTAATAGTGTAGTAACTAGATTTCTCATTTTATACTTCAATATCAGAACTAATGGAAGCACTATTTCTTGAAATATATAGTTCAAACAAAAATAGTACATGACATAGAATAATATTAAGAAGGAAAATGACTCAAAAGATATTTAAAATCAAACAACCTGGCCATGCCCTTCACTTTTCTTAAGCCTAAAAGCTTTAACTAGTAGCTTGCCATTTTGCTCATGCTTGATCCATTTTGATGGTTGGCATGCCCGCGCCAGCCGAAAAAACCTTATTAAACGGTTCGGTGTTGATCAATGGATTTCGCTCGAAGAAATTGAACGGTCGCAACTCAAATCCACCTGTCAACATTGGCATCAACGGATAATCTTCTTGACTCGGAATATGATGAAATCCAATTGTGTACCACAATACGATATCTGTGTTTTCGATGGATCGGTTCCTGTTCCAAGTAATATTCAGCAAATGGAATACATAGCCCATCTTGCATTTTAAAAGCAAGTTTTTGAAAGGAAAAAGGAAAAAATAATGATTTTTATTGAATTTATTATCTATTTTTATGGAGTCAGACAGTAAATTTATTTAGAACTCCGGAAATATTATTGAAGAAAAGCAGTATATTAGGTAAAATGATGCGTACCTCTTGCTCCATACGACCAAATTATCATCCCCCCGGCTCTGATCCGTATAAAGCCCAGCGGCCCACTTCTCCGCTTTATGATACGGCGTCACCCAAACCTGCTTCTTGGTATACGCCGCTCTAATCTGCGGGTAATCATCATCACTCAAAAGCGATGTTGCAGCCGCACCGCTCCTAACCAAACGATACCCAGCCGCGTTTCCTAACGCAGTTCTCACCGCATTGTTGACAACAAGCAGTTCGGTTGCCCTGCTTCCAAGTCGGACACGTGCGTCGGCCTCGGTCTTCGCTGTCTCCGTAACAACGGTCCAGTAGCTCTTTCTCGGCGTTGAATGGGAAGACTTTGTGCGGACGGTCTTGAGGTTAGCTTTGACGAAGGAGTTGGCCGGACCGGCGATGTCGAGGTCGAGGTGGAAGGTGATGAAGTGGTCATGGTAGACGGCGATGGTGTTGGGGGCTACAAGCTCGCCGTGTTTTTCACCGTTGATTTGGTTGGTGTTGGTATGGGTGGAGGCTTGGAGAGCCAGGATTCCGGTCAGGCCTGCCTGCAGAGGAGGAGGAAGTAGGGAGATTTTTAAAACAGAGAGTTGTTTTATGGTTAGTCTCCTAATATATTAATGTGATCATTGATATTCCAAACTAAAAAAATCAGAAAAATGAGTTTTTTTTTTTACGTGTATGGCACTGGAACATTATAATTTACATATCTCAAAACCCAAAGTTTGATTTTTATAAAATCCACACTTTCATGTACGCTTTAGTCACGGGACTCATGGTCCCTCCGCTGACGAATGGAGTTTAAGAGGCCATCACTGTTGAACTAAAGGAGGAAACCGTCACCGTTGAACCAAAGGCTGAAAAAAAATGGTAGTTTATGAGGTTTTTGTTTGCAGAGATCTTGTCATGAGAGTTTCTGAAGTCTTTAAATGGAGCGCTATATGAAATACGTATGCATACAGTTTTGCATGCGAATTTTATAAAATAATCTTTTAATAATTAAGTTATTAGGGGTTATTGAGAGTTTATTGAAGTATAATCTCTCAATAATCCTCTAATAATCTATTAATACATTTCACGATTTCTCTCTCATATTTTTTGTTGTTATTCGTGAGTTTTATCAGGTTATTACACATATTAACTCAAGAACACTGACATAACCCTCTAATACCTCCCGAATAACCTCTATACGCACATAGTTTTGTGTGCGTACTCCATATATAAATATTTTCTTTTTGTATGCCACAAGAAGATAGAAGTTTGGGAAGTCTTTATTCACAGCGATCTCATCGCGCAAGTGGAGATATGAGCGTGGGAGATTGAGTTTAATAAAAGTACTTATTTCATAAAACCAAACTTTAAGGTGGAAGACGAGTAACAATGTTTCCTGTGCTGTGTACGTAGGAACACTAAAATAAAAAAAAAATGTTAATGTTCTTAGGAACAATGACTTTTTTTAAAGGCAAAATTTTTAAAATGTTACCTTTTTTATTTTTTATTTCTTTTTAAAGTTTTTCTTAAGCAAATCAATACTAATGAAGAAAAGAAAAGTTACCGAAATTTTAATGCTGCCGGAGGTCTTGAATTCCCAATCAATCATGTAGTCGTAGTTTCCGACAGTCGAAACCATTCTGATAACTAAGTTCACCTCTTCCCTGCTCTCAGTGATCTATATATCACATTAAGACAACTTGGATAAAAAAGATGTTTTTTTAGCACTTAGTGACAAGTGATTAAACTTGAAAAACATACTATTTCTCCTGGGATCAAAGTCTCCGTATGCCGCCACGAAGGATCACCCGCATATCGCTCAAAGATGCAGAAAACATTAGGGATGCGAACCGTTTCTCCATTCTGAGCCGCATAGAAACCATCCATGAACTCAGCGTTGGACGGACAATCCACCATCGGCTCGAGCGGCGAAGCCAGGAGTCCAAAACCGAACTCCCCCGCATCCATATACGTCCTGTAGTACCATTCCTCGCAGGGATCCATATACGGGATGAAGAGCTCCGACACAAAGCCGCGGTAAAGAACGCTCTTGCGGCTGAGCACGTCGGACGTGGTGTCTTCGATGGTGGCGAGTGAAACAATGGCGCCCACGCGGAGATCAAACGCGAGGTGAAAGGCCCAGTTGGCCCATTTGATCATATGGCCGTGGATTTTGAATCCCTTCCCCTCAGGCTGATCCACCACCACTCTGTTCCCCCTCGGCCCAAACGGCGGCCGCTGCCTCACCGCCCTGTAGTCCGTCCTTTCCGCCGATGGGACCGGCAACAGAACTCGATCCCTGTACTCCACAATCTCCATGTCGTCCAAATCTACCACTATTGTTACACCATCAATCGGCCGCGCATATAAATTTGCCGTCTTTCCGGCCACAAAACAGAGCACTGCTGCTCTTCTTCTTCTCTGCTTCTTCTCGCCAAACCAACCCCTGGTATAAGATGTACATATAACATCCTCAACCTTCACGCTCCTCTTTTTCAACGAATCCAAAAAAGGCTTGTGTTTTAGTGGAAGCAGCCCGGCTTGTGCCTCTTCTTCGTTGTTGAAGGTGGGGTAGGCGGGGCCGGGGTAGATGTGGTGGGAGAAAATGGAGGCTTTGGTGATGTCGATGATGAGTTCGTGGGTTTGGCGGGGGGGGCGGGGGGCGCGGAGGATGGCAAAAGCGCGGCGAGGGGGGAGGGGGGAAGAGGGGGACCAGGAAAGAATGGTGGATTTGTCAGGTTCGTCGAGGCCGACATAGTGGAAGGAGAGGGAGGAGGAGAGGTTGAGAGGGGAGGATGTGATGATGGAGCGGATGGTGGAGAGTTCGGAGGGAGTGAGAGGGTCGAGTGGGTGAGGGTGGGAGGAAGAATATGAAATGAAACAGAGGAGGAGGAGGAGGAGGAGGAGGGAAAGCTTCATGGCTGGTTCCTTGTAACTACGGGGAAATTCGTGGCTTTTAATTGTGGATTTATAAAGTTCAGTGACAGTAAAATATGATTCCAACTGCCACTCAATAATCGAGTCTCCCCTTTTTTTTTAAAGTCCTTAGAAGGGTATGTAGTGGGGAGAAATTAAGAAGACCAGTAGTGTAAAGGAATTCAACTCTCTGAAAAATTTCTCCATGTAGCATTCCAACTGACTTCTGGTAGCTAATTTTGGAAATTTTGCTTCTCCTCTAACAATCAATGCTTCTTAATCATGATTTTAATGTCAATTCTCATTTCTTATCTACTATAGTCCAAATTGATTTTTGAGACAATTCTGCATGATGTAAGCAACAACTCAATATCTATTGTTAGTAAGAATTTGTATTATAATACATGTCTCCATTTCATTTAAAGTTCCATTTCCGCAGCCTTTGGTGTTGAGGAAGGAAATTTTATTTTTCAACCAATTGTTCACAAATTCTGGTGGAAGTAAAACCACCAGGCTGCCTCTTGGTGGACATTGCTTTTTGTCCAGCTTCCAGTTCTCAAAATTTTTCAATCAATGGATCTACTCACCAAGACGGCTCATTGTGAATTTTGCATTTTTTTTTTATCTTGAATTAGTAGGCCAAAATTAGCAATTAGAAAAGATGCAATAAGAGAAAATCAAGAAGGTGATGGAGCAGTTTGTAAAGTTTAAGATGAATATTATTGTAAATTCAGCTCCATTGCTGCTACTTTAGGGTGTTTTATTATTAAGCTAATTGTCTTTTGTTGCTGCTCAATTAAATGAAAGAGATATTTAATTTTTTTTTATGCTTTTCAAGTACTATAATCCACTATAAAGAAAATTAATAACACTAATAAATTATTCATGCTTGGATACCTGCGTCGTAATAGCTTCTAATGGCTTGGAATCTAGATGGGTTTGGTCTTGTCAGTACCCAATGATCATGCCTCTTGTGGCCTGTCATACACTTGTCTTTTTTGTTAGCTTTGATTCCATAATAAAACATGAAGAGACAAATTAATTGACCATCTACTTATATTAGAACAAAATAAAATAAAATAAAATAATTCATTGAAAGCTTTTTAAGAGATGTATTTTAAACTTCAGAAAAATGTTCATATTTTTCATTTAAAGGAAGAATAAAGTCAAATTTGGTTGTTGCATATGAATTAAATAAAAAAAAATTCATTTTCTCACCAACACAGAGAACAAATAAAAGCACATAAATTAGTTGATCATCCACACATCACTCAAGCAATGGATCAACAAATTATTATTAAAATAATGGGCCTCCTTAATCCATTTCACAATGCATAAACACTCAGTAGTAAAGAATATGTAATGACTAGTTCGTGCATGATCTATTAGGAATTTATTAAGAAGGAATATGTGGAAACAATATGCTAGACTACTGTCAGCCTTCAATTAACACATGAATATTTGTTCAACACATTTGCCCTTACAAATAGTTCAGTACAATGCCCACCATGTTTCCAAGATCTTAATGTGATAAATCAAGCACAAAAAATGCTACGATCGAGTCCTTTCACTTTAAAATTTTCATTCATGCCAACATTTTCAAAATCTAAGACATCGCCTTTCCCTTTTGCAATTCCAATGATCCATTCAAAAGGTAAGAAATGAAAGAATGTTGCGAATCAAATATGATTAAATCCCTAGATACATGGGAATACATAAATGATAAAATGAACTCGATATGATTGTTTTCAAGATTTAAACGATTGTTAACATGATCGAATGAAATTTGTGAATGGCTACTACCAAATAAGTTAACTTCCAATAAAAAAATCTAAGAAAAGAACCAACAATATTGATGTCCATGGACATCTAGAATAACCAAAAAAAAAACATATTGAAGGAGCAAATCATTGAAAAATATAATAGTTCTTTGTAGTAAAATGTAGGATCATTCTTCAAATTGGATGAAAGTACCTATAACACAAAACCAACTATTGTAGCAAAGTTTCTTCATCAAGTGCTTTAGCTCCTTAACTTCCTTGGATGTTTTAGTATAACATGAATTGATCGAAGCTAAAGGGTATAATACATAATTTCTGGTAGGATTACCACTCATCAATTATCAATTGCAGTTATAAGCTGTAGTTTAAAGTGTTATTTGTTTGTTTAAATTTGTAAATAAACATGCTTGAATAAATATTTTTTTTTTAATTTTAAATGAACTAAATTTAAACACAGTCAAACTCGTTCACTTATATTCACAAACAAACTTATTTGTTATTCAACAAGTAACTTGTTAGATGTTTTATACTAATATGATGCATTATTTAAATAAAATAAGATTAACTAAATCTTATGTAATTATATATTTAATAATAACATAATATAATTTAATATCAATATGCAAATAAATTTAATACAATTTCTTCTTATTTTTCTTTCAATGAGTTAATTTATTTGTACTTATTTGCATTATTTTATTACAAAAAAGCTTACATACAACTTATAGATTATTGCATTTGGTATAAACTAATTTGATGCCAATTTAAAACTTGTTTAAATACTTATTTATTTTTTATTTATCAAATCAGTTGTTAATAACTTGTACAAAATTGTAGTATTTATTTGAATTTTTGTCTTCTTATATTATTTTATGTGCAACATTAAGTACATATCAAATCTTTTAATTTTATTTAAAAAATCATGTACTTATTTGAATTTTTAACTTGTTTAATCTTTATAAATAAATCAAGTATAAATCAAGTATTATCATTAAAAATAAATAAATAGCCCAGTATGAATACATACTTGAAAGGTTAAAAACTGATTATGAACAACTTATCATTCAACCAAGCTATGTTCAGTTCATGACATACTCAACTTGCCTCAACTCGACTCGACCCGACTTGGCTCCATTAAAACAGGCAAATTCTTTCTCAGTATAAAAATACAAATTTAAAAATAATAATAATAATAATAACATTAATTGGCCCTAGACATCTGCCACACCATTTATGTGTGCAGGCCCTCACCTCTTAATAATATTAAATGAGAAACCAACCTTGTTGCTTAACTTTTACAAATAGATCGTAAGAGATATATGCTGTATTAATCTTTTTTCTTACCTATTGAATTTGTGGGGAGCTCCTCTGACTATCCTGAGAAATTATTGCATATGGACACCGCATGTATCTCTGCATACGGTGTCCAATCATGACCGTAGATCACGGTGATCTACGGTCAAAATTATTTCAGTTTTTTTATTTAAAAAAAATTAGGTGGGGCCCACCAAAATACTTCCTTTACGGTCAGGATCGGACACTGCAGGCAAGATGCGTGCGGTGTCCGATCCGTATGGAATAATTTTTCGACTATCCTAAGCTGGAGTAATTTCTTCCCTCATCTATCCATATAAAAGATTATTAGAAAACTAATTTATCTATAGCTTCTGATTTATCTCTCATTATTTCACTAATTTTAAATTGGTATTATGAAAGATGTATCTGACAAACTTTGTTTGGCCATCGACTTTGATCATGTCTATCAAAATTATTTCGGGAAATTTATATACATAACACATAATTCTTATTTATTTACATGTCTAATACCTGGATCGGGTTTGATACTTACATTTATGGCATTTTAGTGTCATAAATCTATGCATGAAAATTTTCATTTCACTTATAATAAAGATAATATTTATGACATAATTAAAGAATATTTGAGTGATATGCATGTAAATATAAAATTTTAAGTGTTTGCTACGTAAATAGATGAGAATTATGTGGTATGAATGTAAATGCCCCAATTGTTTTTTTATCTCTAGTTTGAGGATGGGAATTTAATAGCTCGTCAATCTTTAGGAAATAGGTAATAAAAGGCTTGAGTTTAATGAACTTTTGATGTTAGTGTAGGATTATGCAAATCAAACATTTCATATTTTATGAAAAAATGGGCGGGTAAGATTCATGGCTTCGCTTTGCAATCATGAAAGACAACTTGATGAAAATGTGAAACAATGAATGCAAGTAGCTGCATTTATTAAAGAGGGTGAAGGCTATTGGTTTAAAGGCACATGGGTGGAATTTGTGGGGTTTGGCTCCATGTAGAATATGCATATAAGAAAGCGAGTGCATGCTAAATTTTAGTGTAAATGTATCACAGTGCACTTATTATGATTTGTTCGTGTTCCAAACTCTACTTTTCCATGCATAGGGTTGTATAAAAAGCTCCTTGTTCCCAAAAAGTTCGTGTTCGATTTATTCAATAAGTAAAGGAGACGAACTTGAACAAATTTTTTTTGTTCAATTAGTTAAACGAACCAAACAAGAACAGTGATGCGTTTGTTCGTGTTAGAATCGTTATTGTTTGAAATGTAAAATAATTTTAAATAATTATATATAAAAATTTATGATATTTTTAAAAAATAAATTTTATCAATTCTAATATATAAGAAATTAATAATAATATATTAATATACTATATTAGTAATATACTAATATAGATATTATATATTTATATAATATAAGTTATATAATTAATATAATATATGATTTGTATATATTAATATTAGAGATGTCAACCTGGTTCGTCGTTCGCGAACAGCTTGCATTTCAAACACTACTCTTCCATGTATGTCAATAAAATTTAGGAGTTTGTAATTATCCTCTCTATCTTCTCTATTGGTTGCATAAAGTTCTACTCTTTTCTTTTTCTCTTCATGTTAATGACTCAATTTGATAAGCAAAAGAAGTCACCTCCTAAAATCATTTCTAACATTCTCTTATAACCTAAAATAAATAAATAAATAAATGAAAGATCGATATTCTTGTATTATGCTAACCCATGTCTAACTCCTAGAATGTTAAAGAGCTCATTGGGGTAGATCATATTATAAACTATTGTTGCCCTATTGAGACTTTAAGATGTTGTTCCCTTTAGTAGACCGACATGTATATGAATTCTTTTAAAGATTATATATTTTATCAAAATATTAAGATTTTTTTATATGAATAAATCACAAAAAATATTTGTTACTTCTACAAGTTGTAGACAGATTAAATAGAATAGTGATAAGATTTTGATTACTCGTGTCCTTACTTCCCCATAATATTTGCAAGGAAATGTTCACTTGGAACAAATGAAATATTGATAAGATTTCTTTCAATTCTTGCAAGCAAATATTTTTTTGGCTTTGTTAGCTCTGTATGCTTTTGTTTGATTGCAATATATGAAGAAATTGGGACTTGGGATAGAAAGTTTCTATGGGAAGCCATTAAACACCTCGCTTATGTCATTAGCAATAACTTGGTTGTTAAGGGGATTTTGAGTTGTTTCCAATCCAAAAAATTATAAATCATGTGGCATGTCATTTTGACTATCCAAATTCATTAAATTTAAGTGCATTTTCATTGATGGATTATTCATGTTTCCTAGTATATTCCTTACCAAAGTCATGATTAAATAAACCATTGATTTTGCTTATCAATTTTGAGCTTGATTGTGGAATTCCATTAAGATAAACAGCTTAGGTCCTTCTACAAAGTCTTCTAACAAATTTCTTTATATCATTATTTGTGATCAGAGAGCCACCCTTCACTACCTATCATTGATTTCTTTTAAAAAATTATTTAACTTGATGTGATGGTATTATGATATTGTATTTTGTGCCAAGAATCAATCATTACAGAAGAAACATTATTAGCGTCTGAAATTAGATTTGTGGGCGCTAAGTGGAGAATAATATAATTTGATAATTGCATTGGATTTTGTGTTCGATTTGCATCCAAAAATTTGATGAAAAATCACTCTGAAAATGACAAAAAATTTTAGAGATGTGACAGATTTTGCGTTGAACTAATTGGCGTAAAACATTTACTTGTTAGGGGCGAACTAAGTGCAACGCAAATCCGACGAAAATTTGACGCAAATTACCCCATATACTATTTCCGCTCGCCAAAACTTCATGCTTTGTCATCCTCCAGTCTGCTCAAATCTCTTGCTCTCCATTTCCCTCTTCCTTGCGACTTCGCTCAAAACCATCACCTTCCTGAATGACAATTCGCAATACAGTCGACATTGGGAGCTAGCTTAGCTAGGAAAGTAACGATTGTACTAGGCTTACAGAGACAACCGAAACTCCTGTAGTTCTCATCCTTCTGCTTTGCTCGAATCAGAAAACATTTAGGAAGGTAATTCCATTTGCATCATTAAATATTTGTGATTTAAGTTTTTGTTTAATTATGTAAATGTGGTATGTATGTAAAGTTGAAGTTTAGATGTTAGGTATATGGTATGTATGTAAATGCTAAGTTTAGTGTTAGGTTTATATATACATAAGAATTGAGTGATATGTATGAATATCTTCATAAAAAATGAAGCTTAGGTGTTAGCTATGCATATATAAAGTATTGAGTGGTATATATGAAATCTTCATAAAAATTGAAGCGTAGGGGTTAGCTATCTAAATACATAAGTATTGAGTAGTATGTATTTAACTATTAGCAAAATTCAAGTTCGTTGGTTGAAGTGAAGCAAAATATACATTAGTTCTTGTTCGAATTGATGGAGATATAGTAGGGTATATTATTACTAGAATTCACGTTGGTTAATTGAAGTGGAAGAATGTCACGATCGGGTCTATTGTTCAAAATGATGGTGATATAAATGGGGATGTTATTAGTAGAATTGAAGTTGGTTGATTGAATTGGAGGAATGCAACGGTTGGTCAAACGTTTGAAGTGAGGTTGATATAGATGGGAATGTTATCAGTTGAATTAATGTTGGTTGGTTGAAGTAGAGGAATGCAACCGGTCTTGTTCAAAGTGATGGTGATATAGATGGGTGTGTTATTAGTAGAAATTATGTTAGTTTCTTGCAGTTGGTTTGTGTCGACTTCTTACTATAAGTTTTGACTAATTTTTATTTCTGTAGTAGTTGCACTGACTCATAAATCTACATCTATGTTGTAGATGGATATCCATAGTTTGAGAGCATGGATGTATAACAGATTATATCTAGGACAAAAAGGACTCACAAATGAGTTATTGAATTGTGTTTGAGGAATTCATGCAGGTGGCACCACAGTTGCCCGTCTATCATTCTAAGGGTAAGTTCTGGTGGTCTTATGTAAAGCACAAAAATCAAGCACTTCTGCTACTCGAAGAGGTTGAATCTTTACTGCATGAGATTCAATCCTAATTATTGGTTGTGGAGTGCACATAATTTGCAAGAACCTAAAGTTCAGTTCCATCAAGGAGGTTCCTTGACAAGTAATGCCCCCCTGCAAAGGATTTTGATCCTGGCACATATGAAGAAATGATTCATGATACTCAGAGAGCTCAATTTGTTGGGAGTGTTCAACACGAACCTGAAACACCAAAAAACAAATTACAAAAGTTCTATAACTTACTGAACGCTTCACAATAACTGTTATTAGATGGTTGCACTATACATATGGAGTTATCAGTGACGCTGAGAATGTTGACCACTAAATCAGATTTTAACATGTCCAGAAAAGCATTCAACCAGGTAGCAACTTCATTGAAAGAAACTAACCCTGCAAAGAATTTAGTGTCAGATGACTTGTATAGAATGAAAAAGTTGGTTTCAAAGTTAGAGATTTAATTTGAGATGATTGATTGTTGTGTTAATGAGTACATGATATATTATAAGGTTGATGCAGTAGAGACGAATTATCTATTTTGTTGTGTTGATATATTCAAACAAATGGGGAGAAAGAATAAAAATCCAAAAAAAATACTCCATAACTTGGTCCACATGGAGAAAAATACCCTTTTATTTTCCTCTCATACCCCGACTTGAGAGATTGTTTTCTTCCATGCGTACAGCCCCATGCACAACTTGGCACACTATTGGATCTGTTGATGCTAACTCGATGAGTCATCCATCACATGGTGAGCCCTGGAGACATTTTGACTGTACTTACCTAGATTTTGCAGTTGAAGTATGGAATGTTAGACTTGGGTTATGTGCGTATAGTTTCACCCCTTACAGTCACGCTGCAACCCCGTACTCAAGCTGGCAAGTGATCATTACACTGTATTATTTACCCCCGATAGGTACATGACCGTGTCGTTCATTTTTCTAACGTTGATCATACCAGGTTCACATAGCTAGAAGGGGAATATCGACGTCTACTGATAGCCTTTGATTAAAGAGCTTCAAATGCTTTGGGAGTCGGGTGTGCTTACGTGTTACATCACTACATATTAGAATTTTCAACTGAGAGCGGCTCTTATGTGGATAATTAGTGATTTTCTGGCCTAACGGATGCTAGCTAGTTGGAGCACAGCTGTGAAATTTTCTTGTTCCTATTGCATGAATATGTCAAAGGCATTTACTCTGAAACAGGGTAGAAAAAATAATTAATTTGACTCTCTCTAAAGACTTCTAAACTACAATCACTCATTTAGAAGGAACAAAGATGCATTCTTCAAAAACAAGGTTGAGAGATCAAGTTCACCCCTTATTGAAGTCGAAATATTGGAGATGACCAGTGAAGTGCCAAGGATCACGAAGAGACCAGAGCTAGGTTCAACTCTTCATCTTGATTTTGGTGACGCATAACTGGACTAAACACAGTATATTATGGGATCTTTCGTACTGGAAGACTAATCTTATTAGACATAATCTCGATGTTATACACATTGAGAAGAATTTTTTGATAACATCTTCAACACTGTGATAAATATCAAGGGTAAGACGAAAGATAATGTTAAAGTTAGAATAGACTGAAAAGAGTGTTGCTAAAGGAGGATCTTAGAACTTCAAGAGCCAAATGAAGGAAAATTAATAAAGCCTAAAACTGCATACTATCTCACACCGACAACGGAGGATAATTTTTTAGTGAGTAAATTCTCTAAAGTTTCTCAGTGGCTATGTGTCAAACTTAAGCCATTGTTTCTACTTGGGAAGGAGGAAGATATTGCTATTCTTCATGTGGTTAGTTGTGGAATGTGTTTTTGTGTAGGTTGTGAAATGTAATTAAAATTTTAATTTATTTTTTCTGTGTCACAGACGTGCGTCCGTTTTTTGGATGTTAAATCTGCAATAAGACTTCATCGTCCTATGATAATTTCCAATGCAAATGAGACGGTAATTCGACGCTAATATCCATCATCTGATAATTTCTAACATAAATTCTGATACACATTTTCTATAAACAAATCTGACGCTAATATGACACAAAAAATTGACGCAAATTATTTGTGTCCGAAAATTTCGACGTACATTGGACGGAAATAACATTACCGACTCTTGAATTAACGTAGGAAAAAATATGATGTAAATCGGACGCAAATGCGACAGTAACACTTAAAAAACATCTGATTTGCGTTCAATCTGCATCTGATATGTCTGACGCAAGAATGCTAAACTCCTGTAGTAAAGAGATGAATAGAGGCGTCATTCATGTGCTTTACAATAAGATGAAAAATGCTAAATTAGTTCAAAAATATTTTTTTTAGCCTAAACTATTTAACTATATAAAACCATTATTTAGCTAAGGTCTTTAAAAGAATTTCTATTTCAAAAAGTACAATAAAAGTCCTTAAACCCAATATTGTGTTAAAAATCCAATTCAATGCAAAAAAACATAAAATAAAACTTCTCTTGGCCTCTTCTTATGCAATAAATTGGCTAAGTAAAAGAGCAAATTCTATGGCTTAAAGATTCTAATTATCTTAAGCTTCTTTATCTAAGGTCTAATAAAGAAAGATTCTAAAGATTCATTTCAATTATAGAATGCTTGCTTCATTTAATTAATATTATCACCCATGTCATTTTCTTCTATCTCTAATTATTTAATATGAATATGAGTCTAAACAATATTGTTCTTAGAGAAACCCTTATTCTTTTTATGCCCTATTTTCTTATATTTGAAATTAAAATTTCTCTTTTCATTATTTTCAATGCTATAATCATAGTCTAGATGTGTGCATATATAAATTCCTTACTAAATCTCAAAGCTTTATCAATGTTCAATTTATTAATATTCTTCAACATTTTTTTCAACTCTAAGAAGTTGCCCACTATGTTTGTCTATTGCTTTAACTCTCATCACCAAACCATCTTAAATTTAAATCTAAATAAATTTATAACGTTGCAAAGCAATTGATAAATTGGTTGTTGGCAAGCTATCTAATGCTGTCCCGTCCATCATCTACCCTGCTTAATCAACCATTGTGAAAAACTATGACATTCACTAATTTATGCTCGCTTTAATAGATTCAAATGATTTCATTGCACGAACAAAGTTATACCAAAATTAACTTTCAAAAATCTTCTCTACCATTTCTATTTAATTAATGGGGTAAATTTTTCATCTCTAATCACTCATTTATGGCGGACTAATCCATAAAGAAAATGAAAATTTTGGTCAATAAAGTATTGTTTGATAGTTTTGCGAGGCATAAACTATTGCCATCATAAAATTATTTATGATGGTTTACGGGCTGATTAACAATTCATCGAATTTCCAGCTAAAGACTCGTATATATGTCTGTCGGCACTATTTTTGGTGTGGAGTTTGCCCGTAAGAAGCTGTCGGTCATCGGAATGGAAATCCCGTTGCCCGCTTCGGAAGGACGTTAAAAAA
>NW_018164567.1:157621-162074 GCF_001263595.1 Phalaenopsis equestris
TCTCTTATAATGATCTTACCTACTAAATGCTAGAGGTTGAGATCAATATGTGGAATTTCAAATTGAGGAGAAAGAAGAGTTTTGAATTTCTAATGGTGGGGGTACCTTTTCTAATTTTCTAAGACTAGTCAATAGGAAAGTCCTATGGCTAGACCTAGGCTACTAAAGAAGTTTTCTAGACCTCAACCAAAAGTGAGGTCAACAATGTCCATCGGCGCCTTAGTAATCCCCAAAAATAAAAGATGAAATAATTGTCCAACTTTCCAGCAAACATGAATGGCTAGTTTATGACATATTGACAAATCGATGATAAAGTTGGTTGATACTCTTAGAACCGACAAAAAATTTCAACGAATATCCACTGGAAACCTATACCAGAAAAGAATAGTTCTTGGCCCATTAGAATTTATACACTTACAATCACATTACAAAATATAATATAATTCTACTCTTATGATTTCAGAATATGGTAGAACAACATAAAGACAATCATAAATCACATAATGACAATAGTAATGGAGTAAACAACAATAAATCAAATAACTAGTGCATAAGTCTATCAATAGAAGATGTATATAACAATAAATATCTCATAGAAATGATAAGAGTGATCGAAGAATGCATCAATATATCTACTCCACATCAGTCACCTCATTTTGGTCCTCTTCATCCTCCACCTCTTTCAGTTGCTTCCCTCACCTACATAACTTACATCACACCTCATCTATCACGATCTTCATCCTTTTCTCCATCTCAGAGAGCTAAGTGGTGAATCAAGCCTTTACATCCTTAGTGAAGACCACAAAAAACCTACGAACTTGAGTTTCAATAGATGTGGAGCTCTCATTGGAGTAGGAGTGTTGCACATCATATGTGAGTTCTTGTGAACCTAACCTATACATCATTCTCTTCTTCCTCTCCCCATTGACTTTTCTCCGGATGTCAAAATATTAATGGTAAAACTACCTACTAAACTTAGGAACACCTTGTGAGATTTGACTATGAACATCTTTCAGCATCAAATACTCCTCCAAAAAGTTATAAAGGGTAATTAAAGGCAAAGTACAATTTTAAAATTATTTCAACAATATAAAAATTACTATGCCACTTATTTGGGCTTTGTGATATCTATTATCGATCCATAAGTAATTAACATGATGTTGATGAGTACGTGCATGCATCTCAACAATGATGGGCTCTCATCGAAGTAGTTGATTCGATTGACTTATGAAGAAAGTTATTAAATAAATAATTATTCACTAAAATTTAACTCTCTAAGTAACTCTTACCATCCTCCTCAACACCGAGCCTCTAGTGTGTTAGGAAGTACCCCATGCCCCCACATTCTGAAGCCTGATTATATTTCTTCTGGCTCCCTCTTTCTAACATAGACAAGAGATGCCAGACTCAGCATAACTAGGTTCAAACATCCTCCCAATTAGGCCCAGAAGAGCTGTTCAAATGAATGTCCACCCAGCGGCGTTTTGTATGAGTCAGTTACTACTGATCTTGTCCAAATTTCAAAAGATTCCCTATAAGAAGAAGATCAAATCCATAGATGTCTTTGACTTGTTTTGCATATGTTAGTGTACATATCACACAAGACGATAACAACTCTAATTTCTTAATTATGCCTAATATTCTTATGTTGCCTAAAGAGCTATGAGAAGTTCTTCTACAGCAAGATAAATAATTACTTTGATGGATATATTCATACAACTTAAGATTACTATCTAGGGTATACATCAAACTCATTCAATCATTTATTTTAGACTTCAATTAGGATCTCCTTCTAAACTAATTCAGGATCATCATACTTGCTTCTGATGATGTCCTTAAAAAAAATGAATGGCATGCCTGGATGGATAAAACTTGAAAAAAAAATTAACTCTTGCATAATCATATAGGAAATGATTTCATTTTATTATTCTCTAAATTACTTACATATCTCTATCAAGTTCAGCATGCATAGTTCTTGTGATGCTTTACACATTTAGAAAGTAAAGAAACCTACTAAAATGTCGGTGGTGGTGGTGGTACACTGATAGGTTACAAAGTGTGGTGCACTAGTGACTTAAGAGGTGAATCTATAATGTGGATTGGAATGGGTGTGGGGATCATGATAGTCATGATCACAACAGCCTTAATGATGGGGCGCCATGAAACTCTCATCTTATATCTCTTGAATAGGTTGATGATGCTCTTGGGAGAAAGAATTTTGTTATTTCCAACCAATGTCATCTACATCAAGAATAGATAAATTCATCAGAACACATCAAAAAGAAAATAAAAAGGAATAAAATTAGTAAATATAAGTAGTAAAAATATAAAGGGTAGAGTAAAAAAAAGTAAAACTAGCAAATAAATTAAGTAAAATCAGAAAAAATCCTAACCTTAAACAAATGATTGAATAAGAGAAAGACATAGAAAATTACAAACACATCTCATTCTCAATTGTCGAATGAGTGACTAGAGAATGAACATAAAAAAAATTTCATCTTAACCATCACCAGCAATACTCAATACTACTAATTTCTTCATGTGCGTACTGGCATACTCTATATTTATATCTTTAATCAATAAGATCAACCAGAATGCAAAAAATTGACATTTATTTATCCTGTTGAGCGAGTTGAATATTGTTTTGATAATCATCAATCATTATGGGTTGACTCTTGTTGACTTCTGTCAAATCAACTTTCTATTTTACTTTATCAAAGTGTCAAAGCTAATATAACTTATATTATGTGCTAGAATGAAATGATCAAATTTAACATATCTTCTACTTATTTTAATTTTCACTATATTATATGGCTTGTATGCACTTATTCCATGTTAAAGAATAAGGTTAAACTAGTCGTAGTTGAACCAAAATACACTTCTCTCAATACAGTGAGGATTTCGCAACTGGACAACTTCATAGAGAATCATATAATAGTTTATTTCATTATTTAAATTAGTGTTTCCTTTTACACAAATACAAGAGTTGTTATCTTTCTTCCTATATATTGGAAGCTTATGTGAAATTTATAGCCATTCACATCGAAAATTGATTATGGATTCACGATGTGCATGGGACCCCTTACAAGCTCTATTAAGCTTTGATTTATAACACCATTTTTTTATTATAAATTTATTAAGTATATAAATAAGAATGTTGTTATTTTTTTTCTCAACATTCATAATAATAAATGTGCATAATGAGTAAAATTTACATGTAGTTTAAATAATCTTTGAAGCCTTCTTCAATCTTCTTACTTATAATATTGTGATAATCTAAATTCAATGAACCTATAAATAATATTGCTGGATATTAAAAAAAAAATTGAATTAAGTGAATATTATATTTGAGTTATAGAGTTGAATCACTGGCGTATAGAGGGAGTTTAGCCTCTACATACTGATTGACCTTTTGAACAAATCATCTACTCAACAAGGACATGTATACCTATTCACATCTTGTTATAAGTACTTGATACTAAAAGCTAACAAAATATTAATAAAACAGTTGAGTGAAGTGAGTTATAAAATTTTAAACTTTATAATTTTAAATTAAAAAAATAAACTCGCAATAATATTGTGACATTATGCATATCAGACATATTTAGGCATCTTGATTTTTATATTCAAGTTTTGATGCCTACTATTCTTAATAAACAATAACCCACCCTATCTTGCATTCACTAAGACTAGTCTTACATGGTTTTAAATGCTTTTAAGCGTTTTAGATGACATCCCTTTTCAGGCGGGGTTCTAATATTTCATTTTCTTTGGTTGTGATGACTGATATGGATACCAATAATTTACCAATGATTTACTTTTAATGAAACATCGACAAGCTTATCTCGTTGATAAATTGTCGGGAGATAAAATCCGTAGGTATATCCTTTGTTTTTCCAATTATCGACTATAGATTTGCCTATGTCCAATAAACTATCGTTAAGTTTTCAAAAAATTATTAACTTATGGCTTTAAAATACTAGATGAAGGTATCTAACTGTTGGAAATAAGTTAAATTCTTGTAATAGTAAAAGCTTCCAAAGATGTCTTAATGGTTCGATTTGGGCTTGATTTGACTAGTATTGGACCAAATTTGGTGTCATTACCTCGTCGAGCGGGATAGTTTGATTGTAAGTTTGTCGAAATAGAAGTTTTGGATGATTTTGAATTGAAGTTTAAATGTTTTTTGCTCAAATCAAGATTCGTGTCAGATGATAAAAAATTATTGACGGTAATAATGAAACATTATATGAGATAATCTAAAAGCCCACCTTAATGTATGGTTTAAATTAATGAAGGAGTCATACCATTGAAGTATTATTGGATATGGTTTAAATTTCTGAAATATTATTTTGTTCATTGTTGTGATAGTCCCTTCAACATTGATTCTAGAAGCATAATTTACATCCCTTCAAAAAAAAAAAAAAAAAATGGCTCCCCCCCCCAAGGGAAG
>NW_018164567.1:162084-165914 GCF_001263595.1 Phalaenopsis equestris
AAAAAAAAAAATGGCTCCACCCCTCAAGGTAAGCCCAATTAATCTAAGTGTCTATTTAGGGCAGCTACAGTTGATTGAATAATCTAGATAAGTTGATTAAAAATAATATATTGATAAGCTAGGTGCAGCAGCTATTACAAATTTTTATTTTTATTTTTTGAAAAGTCAGACTGCAACCAGAAAACTGCCACCACACCTAGATGGGTACAGTGTGAAAACACTGTTTTCAACGTTTTGAAAATGCAAAACTGCCAAAACGCAGTTTAACCAAGCGGACCAGATGCACTTTCAAAATGTCGCCGCATCAAATAAACTGCCCCAAACGGGCCCTAAGACATCTTACACTCTTCAGGACTATCACCGATTACAACCCTAATTACAAGATAGGGAAAAGGCATTTTAAATTAACTCATCACTACCAAAAAGATTTTTTTGGCTATATACAGTCTCGTTTTATTGATAATAAATAAGGGCATTTATTAGCTTCATGATTTGATAAACGGGAACCTCGTTACAGGTAAGTGGACCAATTCCTTCGTGAAATGAATTTTTTGGTTGGAGTACCTACATAAATATAGGGACAATTACATAAATAGCCTCTAAAATACTATTATTTATAAATCTAATTCCTAGTTTCACCTACCAATCAAATTCTCAACTAAATGTTGATTCATTATAAAATTTTAACTCGAGTTTTTAATTTTTATCAAATTCTCAATGATTTGATCGTGCTATATTTAAATCCATTAGTTCGAGATCGAGTACACTCTTTTTTCGAGCAATACATCTAAAATAAAAGAAAATAAAATTCTTATGCTTGAAGTTAAGGGTTTGCATAGCATTTTGATATACTGATAAACAAAAATACATAAACATATATTAAATACACTTTAGTAATATAAGTGCATATAAGTGCAGAGGCAGAATCAACCTCTTTTTTGAGAGGGAGCAAAACTGCCCCCCTAGGCTCAATGTGGGTGGGAATAGGACAATGAAAGACAAAGTGATATTTCATAATAGATAAAACTGATATTTCAGGAGGGGCCAAAATACCAAAATTGTCCACCGGTATATGTAAAAATTTGAATCTTGGGAGAGGCAATTGCTCCCACCTTATTTTACTTGGATTCACCTTGCTTATAGAGAAAAATTTGCGTACATAAGACGTCTGCAGCGCTGCATACGTCAGAGAGGTTATTCAGAAGATATTAGAAGGTTATATCAGCGATATACTCCTGTAACCTCCTTATAACATATCTGTAATGTACCTGTAACCTACAAATATATGAAAACAGAAACGCGGAACTTATTAGAAGGTACAGGTAGGTTACAATAAAGTTACAGGAGATATAACGCAGATATAACCCCCTAATACCCTCTGAATAACCTCTCTGACATACGCAGCGCTGCGTACATCTTACGCACGCAAATTTTTCTCTTATAGAACTCAAAAGTTTTTTTTATTTAGGATGTGTTAACTTTTAGCTCTTTATAATACTTTGGATGCTATAAATATAGGAGTTTCAATATAAAACTTCTAATACAGAAAAAATTGAATGCAACGAAAAAAACTCAAAATTTATTGTGCTCGATGCAAAATAAAATTTTATAAGATGTGAACAGATAATATAGTATATAAAAATTTAAGAATTATTATTCTTTTTTTAATTCATATATTATATATATATATATATATGTGCACATCAGTCTAAAAAAAATAAAAAAAAAATCATAAAATTACTGACATGGCACGTGTGCATTTAAATTTGATCTGCTCCAATTAGTCTTTGGTGCATGTGCAATAAATTTTGCGATGCAGCCATTTACTGCAACATTTATTTGACTTCGCGGCAGGGATGAAAGGACCAAGAGAGAATCAAAAACCTTTTTTTAACTACTAATCAATTTACTAACAGTAAATGAGCTTTAATATGCTGCAGGCTACGGTTTCCTCAAATCATTAATCTTTAAAATAAATAATTATCATTATTTTTTCGGGGGGAGATGAACACTCAGTTTAATATCTTAAATTCTGTATTTTCTTTTTAATCAATATGTTATATATTGGAACATAGATTTATGAACTTATAAAATCTTTTTTTTTTAAATATCGAGCCAAATATTTTTATTGTGAGTGCTCCAACTCATTTATTGGATAGAAAATTCACACTGGTAGGAGAGTAGATTATGATTTTAGAGTTATTCGGCGGTTTAGTACATACTCAGACAAACAAAACTTTCGGAAAAAAACAACTAGTAGACACCGAAAGTTTTTTTTATGTGGAAAACTCGAAAAGGGGAAAAATCATGGGGTATGGTCCAGTTGAATAGATCCGCTACAAATTAGATATTGTAAGTACAATCATTTATCCCACTAATGGGAAAGGATTATTGTTGAGAAATTAGGGCGAAGAAAAACAATAATCGACTCAAATTCAAAAGAACACACGTATTTACGAGGTTCGGCGAAAATGTCTACGTCATCGGGAGCAGGCGGCTGTTTTTTCCACTAATCAATAAAAAGAGTACATAATACATAATTAGCATAATACCTAGGGTTACATACAGACCTATTTATAACCCTAGAAAGAATAGTAAAGGAAACATTGGGTATTATATGTAATTACCAAATTACCAATGTACCACACTCCCAACCCGCATAAGAAAGCTCCCTTGATTTAGACAAAATCTTCCGCTCTGCTTTGCTCTGCTCCAGCATCTGTCCCTTTATGGTATATGAGTCATATCTAACAAATCTCCACTTTGGCAAATATTCAGCCCCTTAGGAGAAATATTTCATGGAGTTTCTTATGTACCAGAAGTGGGTTGGGTCACTATGCTTCTATAGCAAATGCAGACATTCTACAAGTCCAAGCAATACAAGAACTTGTAACTGGCTTGGTCAACATATCAGTTGCATTTTCATCGGTATGAATCTTTTGCAACAGTATCTCACCAGAAGCAAGCAATTCTCTGATCTTGTGATACCTGACATCAATGTGCTTGGTTCTCGCATGACACACCTGGTTCTTAGTCAGATAAATAGCACTTTGACTGTCACAATGCAAATAAACTCCACCTTGCTTAATGCCCAATTCCTTTACTAGCCCTGTAAGTCATAAGGCTTCTGTAGCAGCTTCAGCTATTGTCATGTACTCAGCTTCAGTTGTAGATAATGCCACAATAGACTGAATTACTGATTTCCATCATATAGGCCCTCCACCAAGAGTAAACACATACCGAGTTGTAGACCTTCTGTCATCCAAATCATCTGCATAGTCTGAATCAACATACCCCACAACTGAAAAATCATTCTGCTGACTGCCAAAAATAATTTCATGTCCTACAGTACCCTTCAAATACTTGAAAATCTACTTGACTGCTTCCCAATGTCGCCTTCCAGATTTAGTCATGTATTTGCAGACTTAACTAACAACATGAGCCAAATCAGGATGAGTACTGTCGGCACTATTTTTGGTGTGGGGTTTGCCCGTAAGAAGCTGTCGGTCATCGAAATTGAAATCTCGTTGCCCGCTTCGGAAGGACGTTTTAAAAAATTTAGTTTTGAAAAAGATGAAGTCAAACTGACCCCATAATTTTCATAGTTTAGATGAAAAAACACTTTATCTCAAATCATGTATTTATCCTGAAGGATGAACGCAAGAATTGAGTGTGAGGCTCGATCAAATAAACTAAAGAAAGTTATGACATCTGTTTGGTCTGTGAAACCAATGTATTGGCCGACAAGTTCCCCTATTTAATATAAGGAATTAAATAGGGTTTATGTTATGCTGGGTTCGGGAAAAGCTTCCTATAAGGGCAAGCCCTTA
>NW_018164567.1:169756-170291 GCF_001263595.1 Phalaenopsis equestris
TTTACCACCACCCTCCATGGCCGGAAGGGGTAGATTTTATAGAAATTGGCCAATGGGGAGCTTAGTTGGCCAATTGAGAGCTTAGCCCCACTTCTTAGGTGTCAAGCAGAGGGGTCCTCAGCTCAATTTGAGCTGAGGTGGCCTCTTGGCATGAATTTGGGTTTTAACCATGTGGGGGCTCAAGGTTTTGGGATTTTGGCTTGGGTTAAGTAGCTAACCAAGGTTTGGACCATGGTTAAAGCTTATGATGGGCAGCAAAATGGCACCCTAGGGGATGGACATGTGTCTTTGATTTAACCTCTTCATTATCTCTTCCAAGGATTAAAATTAAAATTTTTACCCTTGAGATAAATATCAAGGTTAACCATGGGTTAATGGCTGGCTTGGGACTCAACCCTAGGGTCTAAGGTGAGGGTTCATTTGACCATACCAAGCTTAATTGGTTTGGATTTGGTCATAAGTCCAAAATGGTGTTCATGACCAAATCTTATGTTTGGGCTAAGTTAGCCATGTCAATTAGCCCAATTAAATATGG
>NW_018164567.1:171070-246877 GCF_001263595.1 Phalaenopsis equestris
GAATTTTTGGATTTTGGGTCATGGAGGGGTATCTTGGTAATTTGGCCATTTTTGGAAATTTTGAGAAATTTGGATGTATTCAAGGTGTTTGAAATGGGTTTTGATCAATTTTGGGTAATTTGGCAAAATTTGGGAATTTTAGCCAAATTTAGGTCCCAAGGGCAGTTAGGTAATTTGTTGGAGGTGCATAGGGGCAAAAGACCAAGTTAGGCATTTCATATAGAATTGGATAGATATCCGTTCTAAATGAACCATGGATTAATATATTGTGAAGATATGGTGTATCCTAGTTCCAAGTCAACACCCAGGGTCGACCCTAAAGCCAAGTAATCCTATAGGGACTCCTCTTGAATTCTCTTATAATGATCTTATCTACTAAATGCTAGAGGTTAAGATCAATATGTGGAATTTCAAGTTGAGTAAAAAGAAGAGATTTGAATTTCTAATGGTGGGGGTACCTTTTCTAATTTTCTAAGACTAGTCAATAGGAAAGTCTTATGGCTAGACCTAGGCTACTAAAGAAGTTTTCTAGACCTCAACCAAAAGTGAGGTCAACAAGTACATACCATTACATACATCAAGCAGCCAACTGCACTGGCATGTGAAAATTTTGTCATATCTTCAATTTTTGTATCGGTCTTATGACACTGTTCTGAAGAAAGCTTAAAATAATTTGCCAACGGAGTGCTTACAGGCTTTGCTTTGCTCATCTCAAACCAGTTCAACACTTTTTCAACATAGCCTTGTTGAGATAAACATAATCGTCTTGAGTCTCTGTCTCAATGAATCTCCATTCCAAGAATCTTCTTCGTAGTACCCTAGTCTTTCATGTCAAGTTCCTGACCCAATAAAGCATTCAAACCATGGACACCAATCATATTTTTTGCAGCAATCAGTATATCATCAACATACAGTAACAAAAAATAATAGAACGATCATCAAGGCTCTTCACATGAACACAACAATCATACTCACATCTCTTGTAGCCAATCTGAACCATGTAGGAGTCAAACCGCTTGTACCATTGTCTTGGAGACTATTTCAACCCATACAACTTTTTCTTAGACTTGCAAACTAGATGCTCCTGTTTAGATTGAGTGAACCTTTCTTGCTGCTCCATGTAAATCTGCTCTTCTAGATCACCATGCAAGAAAGAAGTTTTAACATCCATCTGCTCCATATGCAAATCCCAAATGGCTACTAATGCAAGCAAAGCCCTGATTGAAGTATGTATGACCACAAGAGAAAAGATTTCATCATAATTTATCTCCTTCTGTTGTGAAAATCCATTTGCTACCAGTCGAGCCTTAAACTTTTCTCCTTCTTTTTCTGATACTTTTGGTTTTCTTTTGTACACCCACTTACAACCAATAGTCTTCTTTCCCTCAGGAAGTTGAACTAGCTCTCATGTGCGATTTTTCTGCAAAGACTCCATCTCCTCAATAATTGCACCCATCCATTTATCTTTCTCCTGGCTAGAGATAGCTCCTTGAAAAGTGGTTGGATCATCGCTGCTGATAAGAAGTGCACAAGAGACCAAGTTTTCATAACTCCAAGTTTTCATAACTCAATTTTCATAACTCAATCTGCTAGGAGGCCTTGTATTGTTGTGTCTCTGTCTGTCTCTGACTAGATTATAATTTTGCAGATCATTTGGAATGGAACTTTCAACTCTTCTAGTTTCCATTGAATGTTGTTCTAAATCTATTTGCACTGCATCTGAACTGGAACTGTTCCCTTGCACCTTGTCTTGATTATGTTGCAACATTGAGTGTTCATAAAAAACTGCATCTCTGTTGATCACCATCTTTTTGCAATCGGATCTCAAAACTTGTATCCTTTCACACCTTTCTTGTAGCCCAGAAAGATGCACTTCTTGGATTTTGCATCAAGTTTTGATCTTTCATCTCCAGGTGCATGCACATAAGTAGGACAACGAAAAATCCGTAAATGATCAAAATTAACTGGATTACCTGTCCATACCTCTTCTGCGACCTTGCCACCTAACAATGCCCGAGGGGTGATCTATTGATTAGATATCATGTCATATTCATAGCCTCTGCCCAGAAACTCTTAGAAAGTCTTGTTTTCAGTCTCAAGCGCAAACATCTTGACCTTTTAGTTAAGGACATGTTCATCTTTTCTGCCACACCATTCTGCTATGGTGTCTTGCGCACTGAAAAAATGCCTCTGAATCCCATGCCTCTGACTGAAAAAATGCCTCTGAATCCCATGCTCCTCATAGAACTTCTGAAACTGCAAATTTGTGTACTTTGTGTCCTCATCGGACCTCAAATATTTGATATTTCTGTCAGTTTGGTTCTCCACCTCGGCTTTCCATAGCTTGAATTTAGAGAAGACTTCAGATTTCTGCTTCAAGAAATACACCCAAACTTTATTGGAGAAATCATCAATAAATGAAACAAAATACTGAGATCCTCCCAATGACGATTCTCTGGTAGGGACCCATATATCAGAATGCACATAATCAAGAATCCCTTCAGTTTTATGTTTTTCAATCATAAAACTGATTCTAGTCTGTTTTCCAAGAACACAAAAATTACAAAGATCCAGCTTGCAGCTTTTAATACCATGCAACAGATTTCATCTATGCAATTATGTCATCCCTCGTTCACTGAGATGTCCCAGACGCATATGTCATAACTTTGTATTATCATCATCTCACTCCACAGAATGAATTCTACCTACAACTGTGCTCCCAAACAGTTTGTAGATATTACCCACAGTTAACTTTCATTTCATCACAGTCAGTGCACCCTTAACAATTCTGATGGTTTTCCTATCCTCATCTGCCTTATGAATAAAATAATTTCTATGTAAAGTGCCAAAGGAAATCAAATTCTTCTTTAGATCAGGAACATGTCTGACATCACATAATATTCTAAATGTGTCATCATACATCTTAATTCCAACTTCTCCAATACCAACAATATTGCAGCATCTATCATCACCTAGATAAACTGAGCCAGAATTAGTTGACATGTATGAAGTAAACCACTCCTTATTAGATTTTATGTGATAAGAGCATCTTGAATTAAGAATCCATGCATCCGTGAACTGAGTTGATAAAATTAAAAGCATATCGTCATCACTGCAATCTGAATTTTCACTATACACCACATTTACAGTATTTGATGACCCATCACCTTTCTTCCCAGTCTGCTTCTTAAGTTTTGGATAATCTCTTTTTATATGACCTGGCTCCTTGCAGTTGTAACCATGAATTTTCTTTTTGCCTTTGGATTTTGATCTGGAATTTCGCCTTCCAGAACTCTCCTTCTCTTTCTTCCTTCCACGATCCTGCTTACCCTTAACATATAAACTGTCGCCATGAGAGCTTTCTCCTGCATTTTTCTTTCGCTGGTTGTGAGCCAACAATGCTGCACTAATCTCATCAAATTTGATAGTTTCTTTCTCATATGTAAGAGTAGTGACCAGGTGTTCATAGGAAGAGGGCAATGAACACAACAAAATCATTGCTCAAGCTTCATCCTCAATATTCATATCAAATTGTTACAGGTCTTTAATTAATTGATTGAAGCCATTAACATGCTGCGCCAAATCAGAACCTTCTTCCATCTTCAGCCCGTACAACTTTTGCTTTAGATATAGTTTATTCGTCAGAGATTTAGCCATAAACTGAGCTTCCAATTTCTTCCATACCTCCCCTGGAGATTTTAGATTCATCACGTGATACATAACTTCATCTGTCAGGCATAGACGCTTAGTTGTTGTCGCTTGTTGTTGCAATTCTTCCCAATCTTCATCCTCCATGACATCTGGTTTTGCTGCCCGCAAAGCTTTCAAGATTTCTTATTGAGCCAACAGATCTTTTGCTCTTATTTTTCACAATCCGAAGTTACCAGTTCAATTGAACTTCACCACCTCGAATTTTGCACCAAAAATTTCCATCTGAAAATTAATCCTACAACGAACTTTTTCTGAAAATTCCTTCAAAATCCTTCACCTGTTCCCTGCTTCCGCGTCCTTAAATAGCACCGCGTGCACCACCAAGAAATATATCCAGCAAAGAAATACAATCAGAGGAATATTTTGTCGCCTCTGATAAAGGAAACCAATCTTCCACTTCAAGAAACCAGTATCCTGCCTCCAAGAACCAACAAGGAAACAAATCGGAAAACCAATCTCCTGCCTCCAAGAAACGGAATGAAATCAAATCAAAAAATTTCTTCCAAATTTTCTTCTACGTAGCCTCCAGCGAAGGAATCAAATCCCAGCAAAATTTTGCAAAATTCTAAAAATTCTTCCTACTTCTCTTCCAGAAAGAAAAACTGCCTCTAGAAAATGGAATGACATCAAATAAAAATTTTTTTTCCAAATTTTCTTCTCTGCAGCCTCCAGCAAGGCAACAAATCCCAGCAAAAATTTTGCAAAATTCAGAAAATCCTTCCTGCTTCCCTTCCAGAAAGAAAACCCCCTGATTCCCTCCTCTGGTTCCTAAGGAAAGCTCGCTGATTCGAGAAATTCGCAGAACTCGCCTAAGGAAAACTTTGATTCCTTCTAATTCTGCCTTCTTCTTGCGGCTCTTGTGCCCGTCCGTCATGCAGATTTATAGCATCGAAATCTGAAGGAATCCTCTGGGATCGTTTTTTTGCCGAACAGAGCACGTCCGCCTTCTTGCCTATTCACGACAAATCCTCTGTGTCGCGTCGCGGGATGACCCATAAGAGTTCTCGATCTCCTCTATGAAACTGCCGCAAGCAGCCTCCCCTACTCTCGAGCTTCCCTGAACCACTTTGTCGAATTCCCTACCGAGAATTTGCCTTCGTCTACCTTCGAAATCGCGGAATCGGACGCTTAGCCGACAAACTCCTCAGCCAAAATCATATTTGTTCTCGCACCGCCAAAATTTTTCTTCTCTGCCCTAGAACCTCGCTTTGATACCACTTGTTGAGAAACTAGGGCAAAGAAAAATAAGAATTGACTCAAATCCAGAAGAACACACATATTTAACGAGGTTCGACAAAGATGCCTATGTTCTCTGGAGCAGAGCGACAGCTTTTCCACTAATCTAGAAGAAGAGTACAAAATATAGAATTAGCATAATACCTAAGGTTACATACAAGCCTATTTATAAGCCTAGAAAGAACGGTAAAGGAAACCCCACCCCCCCCAACCCACATAAGGAAACTCCCCTGATTTGGATAGAATCTTCCGCTCTGCTCCGCCCCGCTCCAGAATCTGTCCCTTTATGGTATATGAGTCATATCTAACAGTTACAAAGTGTCTTGAATTACAACATCGACGTGCAGATGAATTTGTTACAAGAAGCGGACGATGACTGATAGCGATCGAAGACGTCCAATAGGTGGCAGTCGACGGTGGTCAGTGGTAGTCGATCGATAGCGATCGATGACGACGATTAGATGGTGGTTGACTGCGGTTGGAGGTGGTCTTCGACAATCGGCGGCAGTCCACGATGGTCGATGGCGGTCAGTGGAGGTTGACGGTTATAGGAGTGATGTTGTGCTTCAACTCTTTCTCAAAGTTTCAAGTCCTTGTCAAGTGTCAAGCTCTCTCTCCTTTTCATGAAAGGTGCTGGGTTTTGTTTATAAAGTTACAAGTGTAATTAATGCAGGAATATGAACCACTTTAATCGAACGGCTCAGATGACTTCTCTTAATCAGAAAGCCTTTGATGGACATTTAAGTGTCATAATAATATCAGAACTGAGTGATCTTAAGTTCGTTGATGACGTTCACTCAATTCAACTATGAACGTACCAGATTCAACATATGTTTGACCTTTCAAATGTGTTTGGAAGACTTTCAAACATGATTTAATGGTTTGAGGACTTGATTTGGTTCAAATTAGATCAATGTTGGTATCATTGGGTCTGTCTCGTTGAGCTGATCAGTTTGACTACATGTTAGCTTAAATCGGAGCTCTGAATGACTCGTAATTGAAGTTTGAATGTTTTTGCTCAAAAAGTTGCCTTGGGATCCGTGTCATGCAACGCGTCGAATGATGAAAATTTGTTGATATATATATATATTATATATATATATATATATATTATGTTACTTGCTAATACAAGGCTATAACATATAATCGTATTACAAATATATCGTACGTACATCACAAGTTTGCGGATATTGTCATGTTGGATTCACATAGCAATTAAATAGGGAAGTTTGTATATCTAAAACCATGCCTGCTCAATTGGGAACTAGGAGGAGGGAAGGCGTAACAAATAACTGGAAAGATTTTTTTTTTTTTTAAGCTGCCGTGTATGTTTTTTAATATACATTTTGAATGAGAATGGCTGAAGACTATACGTCGGGAGCTGAAAGGTTTAAGGCATGGAGCTGAAAGGAACAAAAAGATTTATTTTAAATTTCAATTTTTTAATTTAATGGTTGAAATTCATTTTTGTAATAAATTTGATTATTTCATTTGAGCCTTTAAATAACCATGAAAAATATGGTGGAGATGGAGTCCCTGACTCTGCCTAATAGGTGATTCGGGATTTTCTAGAAGAAAAAAATCATCCCCGACCTGCGTAGCAGGTGACCAACATGATCTTTTTTTGTATTGTTGTGAAGGAGAAACTCGTCCCCGTCGAACGTAGCAGGCGACCAATAGAATCTTTTCACATTGCAGTGTAGGAAAAAGTTGTCCCCATCTTGTGTAGCAAACAATCAACATATTCTTCTTTCACGTTGTGGTGCAGGAGAAAGTTGTCCTCGTCTTGTCTGGCAACAAGATCTTCTTTTGTGTTATGGTGCTGGAGATAGTCGTCCCCATCCTGCATGACATACGAGCAACGAGATCGTCTTTCATATTACACTGCAAAAGAAAGTAGACCCGTCTCGAGTACCATGCGATCAACTGGATTTTCTTCCACATTGTGGTGCAAGAAAAAGTCATTCACATCTTGCGAAGCAAGTGCACAACAGGATTTTTTTTACGTTGAGCTACAAAAGAAAGTCGTCTTTTTCATGCATAGTAGACAATCAATGGTATCGTCTTTTACGTTGCTTTCACACATTCTAGGGGAGATTCCTATGTTGCTCTTGCACATTTCAGATGTGATGAAGAAATGTCATATTTTTACCCTCGCGCTTTGAGGAGAAGATTTTCATGTTTATGTGGTGAAGATATCTGGAAACCCTATGAAATTCCGCAGAAGTATTGAAATTTTAGGGAGGCGATGCCAACTCCACTCGAAGGTGAGCTGATTTGTTGTAGCTTTTGTACAAGTTTATATTGTCTTTGTAGCCTTTCAATTTCTTGATGCGACATTTTGTTCATGGTGATGATGTGTATATCCGTACGTTCTTCTTGAAGTAATAAAAATTTTGATGTTGCTTCTGAGCTGTGATTTTGCCTTTCCTTCTAGGATGCTTTTGTCTCACTTCTAGGGGGTTTTTACTCAACTACTGTCCTGCATATTGGTGTCGACCTCTTCTGAGGTTTATGGCTTTTGAGGTTCTTTGGCTTCTCAAACATATGTAAGTCTGCAAGTGTATTTATATACAAAAGAAACACATAAGGCTCGTGCTTTATGACGTTTTTCCTTCTTAGGCTTGTATCTTTTAAGGTTTGTGTATTCTTAGGTTTATGTCTTATAAGAGCTTGAAAAGAACTGATATATTCTGAGGCTCGTAGCCTCATGACATTTTTGATATATTTTTCTCTTCCAATTTATGTAGTATTCTGAGGTATTTGATGTATCTGTGTCTTTTGAGGTCTGTAGCCTTCTGAGGTCTTTGTGTATCTATATCTTCTAAGGTTTGTAGCCTTCTAAGGTATTTGATGTATCTGTGTCTTTTGAGGCTTATAACCTTCTGAGATCTTTGAGTGGAGACTCTGTCAACCTCTTGCTTTCTTGTAGTCTTTCGAATGAGGACCATGTTCACTACTAGCTTGTCATCGAGACTTGCCTATTGGGTTCGTCTTCAAAGGTGATGATTACTACCACCAAGTCTTATCTCTTGGGCTTGACTTCCAGGAGCATCGTAGATTCCCATCGAGCCTTGATGAGATCAGCTTCTTATATGGTTGAAGAGAACTCCACTACGATGAGGTGGCACTTAGGAAGCGTTATTTGCGATGAAGATTACCACAAGTCTAGAAGTGATTTTTAAGGACTTGTTGTCTGAACTAAATGTAAGATGATTACCACACCACATTTCTGCCCAGAACGTTAACATGAACGACCTTTGAAGACTACAATGAAGGTTGCCTCCCATCCTGGAAGAAGTTGTGAAAGACTTTGTATTTGAATATGATGTGAGAAGAAAATCCCACTACTATTGTGCTCAGGACGTTAACGTTGACTATCTTTCGAGACTGTAGCAAAGCTTTCCTCACACATCAAAGAATGCTCCAGAGATGATCTTTAAGCTGCAAATGAGGTTTTTTCACCAGTTGGATGATGTACATCATTAGGAAATGAAGTTGTTTGACACCACAGAGTTGAAGGCATTATCGAACGCTGCTTCGACTCCCACAGACAAAACCAAACTGATGCGTGCTAAAAAAATTTTGGTAGTAGAGTAATACATTATCATCTTAGCATTGCCCGAAGATTAAGCATACACTCAAATAAAGAAAACAACCATTATAAATACCAAAAGTTTTTATCTGGAAAACCCGAAAATGGAAAAAACCACAGAACCTGACCCAATTGAAAAGATCCATTATAAACTAGAGATTAGAAGTACAAACTTTTACCCCACAGGTAGGAAAGGTACAAAGTCTTCTGAATCACAATGTTAATATGCAGATGAACTTATTGTACGGAGCGGGGGAGGGGGGGCGACCGAAAGTGATCGACAACGATTGACAACGATCAATAGGTGGTAGTCGACGGTTGTCGGCGGTAGTCGATTGATAGTGATCGTTGGCGATAAATAAGTGACAGTCAACTGCGGTCAGACTTGGTCGACGACGGTTGACAGTGGTCGATGGCAGTTGTCTGCGATTAACGGCGGTCAACGGTGGTCGACAACTGCAAGGGTAATACTAGACTTCAACTCCTTCAAAGTTTAAAGCTCTTTCTCATGTCTCAAGCTCTCCTCAATTATCAAGGTCTCTCTCCTTTTCATGAGATAGGTAAGACTCTATTTATAGAGTTCCAAGTGCAAGTAATGTTTGGTTATGAACCACTTTAATCGGATTGCTCAGAGAGCTTTTCTTGATCAGACGACATTTGATGGACATTTAAGTGCCTTCATGATGTCAGAATTGAGTGATCTTAAGCTCGTTGGATTCATCTTGCTGACACGCTCAATTTAACTATAAACTCATCAGATTCAACATTCATTTGATCTTTCAAATATATATGAATTACTTCTAAACATGGTTTAATGGGCTCGATTTGGTTCAGATTGGTTTAATTTTCGTATCAGTGGGTCCGTCTCGTCGAGCCAGTCGATTTGACTATAAGTTTGCTGAAATCCGAGCTCCAGATAACTCTTCATTAAAGTTTGAATTTTTTATTTAAAAAATTATCATGATATTCGTATCATGCATCGAGATACATGTCAGACGCTAAAATATTATTGATAGGGTAATAAGGAACATTTTCAAATTCATTTATTAAAATTTAGTTTGAGCTCTACTCAAATTTTGTTTTGGCTGATTTAATTTTAAAATTATTGATATTATTAACAGAAAGTTTGTTTAACAAATTAAACGAGCATTACATTAGTTGAGTTTTATATGAACCGTTTGTTTAAAAGAACGAATGATTTGTACCAAACAAAACTTATTGAACATAAAATGAATTTTTAAATGACACCATTCATAAATGAGCGTTAGTTGAGCTTTTAATGAACATGTCTGCCAGATTTTTAAAGGATATTATTTATGATATAAATATATAAAATATAATTAGTGAAAACACATGTAGCAATCAAGTATTTATAATTGTTCAAATTCATTTGACTAGCTAATCAAAAAATTACGAATGATACGTGCTAGAAAATTCACGGCGATAGAGTAACAGACTATCGTCTCAGCGTTATACGAAAGTTCAACTCACACACAGAGATGAAAGAAAAATAAACGGTGATGACTCCATAAATTTTTACGTGAAAAACCGGTAAGGAAAAACCACGGAGTTTGACCCAGTTGCAGAAATCCGCTATTAATTGATGATTACAAAAATCTCTTGTCCCATAGACGGGAAATGATAACTATAGTTTTTAGATTACAACGTCGATTGATGGCATCTGATTGATGGTGATCAATGGTGGTTAGTAGTGGTCGGTGACGGTTGGTAGAGGTCGACGACCGTCGGCGATGTCGGAGGTCGGCGGTGGTCGATAGTGGTCAACGGTGGTCGACGCAATCGGGGTGATGCTGAGCTGCAGCTTTTCCTCAAGGCCTCAGACTCTTTCTGGACTTCCTCCTCCTCCCATGAGAGAGATTGAGCTCTATTTATAGTGTTCTGGGTGCAATCAATGAAGGAATATGAATTATTTTGACGGACGATCCGGAGAGCTTCCCTCAATCATACGACGTTTAATGGACATTGGAGTGCCTTAATGATGTCAGAATGAGTGACCTTGGGCTCGTTGGATTCGTCTTGTCGAGCCACTCGATTTGAGTATAAACTTACCATATTCGACAGTCGTTTAACCTTCCAAATGTGTCTGGAAATTATCTAAGTATGGTTCAATGACTTGAACTAGGCTTAATTTGACTCGGATTGGGCTAGTTTTCATATTATTAGGTTCGTCTCATCAAGCCGGTCAGTTTGACTATATGTTTGCTAAAATCGGAGCTCTGGATGACTTTTTATCAAGATTTGAATGTTTATTGTTTAAAATATCGTCTTGAGATTCACGCCGGATGGTGAAAATTTGTTGGCGGTTTATCAACCCTAATAGCATATTGAAAGCTTGATTCATTTGTAGCACTGCGTAATTTTTTATATTTGTTTATATAACACCTAAATATTCAATAGCACAATGAATATAATACTAATGATAATTTTCTTTAGTGAACTTTATTTATGAACATTTAAGGTTTAAAGTGCCCTTTTAGATTTCATGGTTGCATGAATAAATTCAGAGAATTTGACATTGAGTGAATAATATATATTTGATTGGTCATCCATTAAAATATCGGTTGAGATTTTAGACATGTATGGAGAAGATTCTTTCCAATGAGACTATACTGCTTTGATTGAAGGTGAAAGAATTTGGGTTACTGCATCACAATTATCCTACTATTGATAAAACAAATGAGAAATATTGTTAGATAGGATTTCAAGCATCATTACAAATATCCAGAAATTTTTCGTCTAGCATTAATAACAACAAATGACTTGTGCATGACTTTAATACAAGTTCAATAATTAAAAAAAATTATATTTCTGAATTGAGATTCGGAATGTTGATATTCAATAGCTTTGATCTGGTGTGCAGTCAGTGCCCATTCGTTAGAATTAATTTTTCTATGACTTATGACTTTACTATAAGTCATTGATTGTTTTCTTAATTATAAATATGTTGGATTTCAACACATTTGAGGGAGATATGAATAGCTTCGTACATATTTCGATCATAAAAATATTTTCTTGGAAAAGGATTGGTAGCAAGATAATGTTTAAGGATTGCCCATGGTGATGTGAGATGATAATCATCACCTTTGCTTTCTAAAATATGAGAGACAACAGCTTTAGCGTAATTAAATTTATGATTCAGTTTCAAATTGAGTTATGAAGTTATCCTTATCTCCATCAGAAGTGTTGAATTCCAACACAACTATAATGAAGAAAACAAATCAATTGCTTATAGTAAGGCCATAATTTATAGAATAATTAATTTTAAAAATGGAGACTTACTCAACACCAGATCAAAATTATTGAATATAAACATCTCATATTTCAATACATAAAAACCAATTTTTTTAAATATTGGACTTATATCGAAGCCATGCAAAAGACATTTCTTTTTATCAATCCAAAACAAAAACACTCCTGGATGTTTGATGCTTGAAATCTTATCTAACGATATTCTCCATTGGTTTTAAGATTGATTGGATAATTGTCGTGTAGTAACCCAAATTCTACCACCTCCAATCAAAGCTATCTACTCTCATTAGGTAGAATCTTTTCCATAAATATCTAAAATCAGTCGATACTTTAATAGACAGTCAATCAGATTTATATTTTTTCACTAAACGTCACGTTCCATGGATTTAGGCGTGGAACCTTGAAATCCAAAATTATGTGTTAAACCGTAAATGCTTATACATTAATTATTCAATAAAGTGGTGGACAACCATCCAAATAGAAGAAAAAGTTATTTCCATTAATAAAGTCATTCAAACTAATAAAACAAGTTTGCTTAAAAATCAAGAGAAAGAAATCCCTCGTTTAAAACTCTTTATCAGCAATTAAGGAGAAAATTTTTGAATGAATCCACTAAGAAAATCAAAGAAATACTACAACAACAACTTGTTAAATTATTTAAAGAAAAAAAAAAGAAAATTGTATACAGGAAGATGACAAGACATCTATGATTAGTGATGAGGTAACTTAAAATTGAAAAAAAAAAATATTGATTTAATTCATCCAAAAGATCTCATTCCGACAGACAAAATTTTACGATGGAGCCTGCCATGTCCAAAAGCTACCAAAAGTAAATTTTGCAAATCGAAAACAAATATAAAGGATATGACCAGCGCATAAGTGCTCCTCATTATCTCATCTTTCCAACACCAATAACTTTGGGCTTTTGTAACTTTATCTATCAGTACATTGTGCTTCAGAACATTGATGTTTGTTGGTTTGATTAAGTCTATATATAGTAGTATTATTCTATTTTCAAAGAAGAGAGTCGAGTTTGATATTGTAATAAATATTAATGTCCAGTGAAACTTTTCTCTGCTACAGTTTGTAAGTTAATTTCTTTATTTATAAAATTGTGTTTTAATAATTGCAGTATTATTTTGTTTTAATTTTTGCAACTTTAACCCTAAAGCATATTGGTGTGTGTGTGTATATATATATATATAGATAGATACACACACACATTAGTATGTTTTAATGTGATATTAACTCAAATGTATCATATAAAAATATTAAAATTAAAATATTAGATATGTAAATTACGTTCATCCTAAAAAATTTTGATATCTGTAACAAAATTAAATAACTAAAAAAATATAATTATAACAAGATGAAGCGGTGGGGGGGGGGGGGGGGAAGGGGGGGGGAAAAAGAGAAAAGTGTGAAAACAAGGCAAGGATCATTGACACCTTGTTTCAGCAACTTGGGCTTGCATCATGTTATATACTGCTTAGAAGACCTTAGGCCCATATCCTTTTGAGATCCCGCGTAATCTCTCATTTATTTTTTTTTCAAAATATTACAAAAGTAAGGCTGTCCAAAAAGCTCGTTGTTCACTAATAGTTCATGCTTGACTCGTTAAGTTGCTCATGTTCGGCTCGTTGGTTAAGTAAACGAGCCGAACACAGACAAGTTTTTTAAAGCTCGAATTATAAACGAGCTGAACACGAACAACTATTTGTTCACTCATATTTGGCTCTTTTTAGCTCGAAATAAAAAAAAAAATTATATAATTATTTATGTAATAATATATTGCATATATTATGTATATAATAATATATTATATATATTTATGTAAACGTAATTGCTGGTGTGGTAATGCGGTTATGCACATTATTTTGCATACATTTTGTCCAGGTTCAAATTCAGCACTCTACATCTATTTTTCAGTTTAATTTTAACGAGTCAATTTCGAGCCGAACACAAGCCGAACACGAACACGAATATTTAAATTGAGTCGAACACGAACATTTAGTGGTTCACGAGCCGGTTTCGAACACGAGCCGATTTTGAATACGAACAATTTCGAACGAGCCGAACACGAGCAAAGCCTGAGCTCGCTCAAGCTCGGCTCGTTTACAGCCCTACTAGAAAGTAATAGTGAAAAGAAAAAAAAAGGAGATTTTTCAAAATAAACTCCGTCACATTCTCATTAATTAAATTTAAGAAGTACATCACGGTAGGGCTGTCAAAACGGCTCGTTGTTCGCAAGCAGCTCGTGTTTGGCTCGTTAAGAGGCTTGTATTCAGCTCGTTTACTAAGTTAATGAGCCGAACATGAACTAATATTTGTCGCTCGATGTATAAACAAGCCGAACACGAACAAAGATTTGTTCGTTCATGTTCAGCTTATTTTGGCTTGAAATACAACTTATCAATTATATATATATATATATATATACATATCAACAAAGCTACAAAGAAGAAAATAGAAAAAAAATTATTAAATTAGATTCAAATGATGTTTTAAACCTTACCCTAATTTTTTAACATTGTGGTTAGGGTTGTAAAAACGACTCTTTGTTTGTGTTCGGCTCGTTAAACAAACGAGCCGAACACGAACACATTTTTTGAGCTCGAAATATAAAAGAGTCGAACACGAGCTGAGCTTGAGCTCGCTCACCTCTACAGAGTAAGAGGCATAAGAAAAAAATTAAGAAAAAGATTGTTTTTTTTTTAAAAATCAAACTATATGTAAAAGAGTAACCAATGAAAAGATGAAGTGACTTTCACTATTATCACATGATAGAGAGAAGCACTAAAGAATAGTTTGTCCTAAGCCAACCTTAAACTATACATATAATACTTAAGAGCATTATTTGTTATGCTATACCAACTTAGCCCAAATAACATCTTATAGCCAAATAAAGAAAATTGACTTCCTTGCTTTTAGGATTCTAGATGACGTTAGAGTTGAAGGAAAATTTAGGGGTAGAATTTATGACTTTCAAATAATTCAAAAACAATTTTATCATAGACCGAAGGGTCAAAGTAGTGAGATAAAATATTTTTTTTATGTAAGCCTACTTATGAATCAGGGTATAATTTTATGGGTAATGCAATGAGTCTTCTTTAATCAATCAGAAGATGTTTTATAAGAGTATTTGAATAAAAAAGATTGGTACCGAAGGCTCATAATTATGCCTGATCGAAAAAGAATGTTTTACTTTCTTTACTAGAAATTGATACCAAAATTGTTTGAATAAAACTCAATCTCAATTAAAAATTGATTAATGCTTGTTTAATTTGTTAAATGAGTTTGTTTGTTAATGAGCTTAATAGTCTCAATTTGAAATTGGTTTATATCAAGCTTAGCCAAGCTCGAATTGGATTTTGATAAACAAACTTGGACTTGAACACATCCCTAAAAGCTTGAATCGAGCTCAAGCTGAACTTGAACAAAATTTTCATAAATGTGTTGGTGCTTGAACAAGAAACTATTTGGCTTGATTTGATTCTTTGGTATTCTTATATGCAGAGGTGTAATCGAATTGAGTCGAGCTTAAGCCACTTTCAACTTAAGCTTGAGCTTGAGCTTGATTAATTAATCGAATTCAAGCTCAAATCTGAGCTTAATTCTACGAGTTCAAGCCGGTGTGTTTTTCATAAAAGAAAAATCAATAATATTAATTAAAACTCATGTTAAAATAAAATAACAAATAAACAAGTAATTAGAAGATAAATAATAAGAAATTAGTTGATATAAAATGTTAAAAGAATCATTTTATTATTAAATTAATGATAAATATATAAAATTTAATATATTTTACGCATATTTTGTAATAATATATATATTTTTTAAAATGAGCTGACCGGAGAGTTAACAAGTGAAATCTGGGCTCTTTATTAGTTTATGCAATTATGCTCACGTTAAATCTATTATTTAAAAGAAAATATTTTATAAGTTCATGCATCTCATAATATTTTATTTTAAGGATTAATTATTTGTGCATAGCTTAGCCTGCAGCACCTTGAAGCTCATTAACTACTAGTGATCGCACACCGCTGTTCACTGTTAGGAATCTAACACAAATAAAATCGATTTTTGTAAGAGGGGCCGCGTCCCAAGTTTGTTTTTTTTTTTCTCGCGCTTTCCGCGGTGTTAATACCTCCTTTGCCCCGCCCCGCTCGAAAACTGCTCTAACCTCATTCTTGAAACCGTGGGGATCGACCCTGAAGCCCATACACCGCTGCTCCCTTGGTTGTCGCAAAGCTCCTTCCCCCGCTACGCCGCTGCTCATCTTCCACCGTCGCTCGCTAAGGTGTGGAGTCCTGATCGAAGCCGCTGCTCCTCTTAATTGGTATTTCTACTCCCAATTTTTTCTTCATATTTTGTTGTACTTCGTGGCATACGTATCCGGGGGAATTGTTCTTGTTATTTTTCGTTGTTCCCGTATCCATTGCCTCGCTCGAATCCTGTGTTCTCAGGTTCTTCCATCAGTGAAGAGCAGAGCAACATGGGTAGCCTCCATCTGCCTTCAGCATTGAGGTTTGGAAACGGGTTTTTGCAAGTGCAAGTGCAAATCACGAAGAGTTTTGTTTTCATTTGTACATATACCTGCAATCTCAATCGATTCTTCCAATGGCGCAAAGCTTAAAAAATTAACCCAAATTGAGTGGTTGCTTGTTCGAATTTCTATTCACATTTTTATGTTTCCTTGTGAACTCTTTCAATCATTGAAAACGAGAAAGCTAGGAAAGATTTGGGTGGTATAAACGGAAAAAGTAAAGTTAGTGTTAGATATGTAAATACTTAAGAAATGGGTTGTATGCATGCAAATCATCTTTTTTTTGGTGCATCATACTTGTTGTTTGGATAGATGAGTACTAAAATGCCCATTTCACAAAGCAATGCTATTTTCTCTTCAGTCGCAATCAGGAAATAATGAGCTCAAAGAATTCCGGGACATCCCGACAATTGCTTTGTCATTGTGGCCTCCAAACTTCCCTGCTGACGTCACGACGGCCGCACAACTACGAGAGACATTTCTATAGTTTCCTACAAGCATCACAACACAGTGTCACTTATTTCGTTGGGTAGACAGTTTTGTGGATTCCCCTGATTATGATGATCGGGAGTGGAGAACATCACTCGAGAAAAGTCTAGCATGGGAGCTACACTGTCAGAATATTAAAAATAATATAATCAGCTTATTAATTGTCATTGTAACTGTTTTAGACTAATTTTTTATTCTCTTGATTAGGGGTGTAAACGAACCGAACACGAACGAACAGAGCTTGTGTTCGTGTTCAATTCGTTTAAAATTTAGTTTGTTTGAAATAACCTTCTGTTTGAAATTGTTCGTGTTCGTTTCTTAACGAACGAGCCGAACACGAACCGAACACGAGTTGTTCGACAAACCAGTTTGACATCCCTAATATTAATATATATAAATAATATATTATTATATATTATAATTTATAAAATTTAATGTTTTAAAATATCATAATTTTTTTATATATAATTATTTAAAATTATTTTATATTTCGAACAATAACGATTTGAACACGAACGAACGCATCACTGTTCGTGTTTAGTTCGTTTAACTAACCGAATGAAAAAAAATTGTTCACGTTCTTCTCGTTTACTTATCGAACGAATCGAACACAAACTCCTTGACGAACCGAACACAAACTGTTCGCTAACAACGAGCTTTTTTGACAGCCCTACTCTTAATACTTACTGTGACGTGAGCTAAATGTCTGTAATTCTAGATTATTTTTATTTGAACTTTTTCCTTAAGAGTATCCAATATATGGCTTATGAGATTGGATAAAAATTGTAGAAGTCTATTTTTTTATATTTTTAGCTTGTAAATTGAATTTCTGCTTTTGTTGCATCATATATAAGACTGTTATTGTTCTATTCAAAACAGTTTAACTAAACAGTGGCAAAATTATCATTTTCCAGAAACACCTAACTCATAGTTGTTTTCACACAGCTGCAACAAATAACCAACTAGCTTCCCCGCAGTAGCTTCCTGGGGCAGCAGCTGCAGCTGCACCAAACAGAGCCTTAATTGAGCTGGCCTAAGGATATAACTCAAACGGTCATTAAGCTCCAAATAAGGAATAAATATTATGTATAGAGTTCAACAATTATGTCTGAACTCTAATTAAATTTTATCAAGTGGATCCAATTTAAAATAGATACTTGGACATTTTGGAAGAGAAATGACCATCTACTTAGTAGGTATTAAATTTTTTTGGCTTTCAATTAAGAGATATGTTCAAGAGCTAGTTACTCAATGTTTGACTTATAAACAAAGTCATTAAAAAAAAAATCTGGTCAATATGTTGCATTATCGGTATCCTATAGGCCTTAAAAAGATCTCTCTATAAAATTTATCTTAGGATTGTCTCGCACAGCTTAAGAAAATGATAGCAAATTTATCATATTTGATCGCTTCTCAAAGGTGGCCTGTTTCATGCTATGTTCTAAAATCAAGATGCTCCTCACTTTACTAAATTATTCTTTAAGAAAATTGTACATCTACATGGGCTACCTTCAACCATTGTGTTTGACTGTGATGTTCAATTTGCTTTATATTTTGGATGACTCTTTTGAAGTTATTAGGCACAAAATTAAAATTCTTCTTTGTCTTTCATCTTCAAAGAGATAGTCAAACTGAGGTAGTTATCAAACATTATGAAATCTCTTAAGATGGCTTACAAAAAAAGTTTAGGAAATTGGGACTTGCATCTATCAACTTTTGAATTTTCATATAATAGTACTATTTTTAGGACAATCATGAATTCATGTTTTGAAATTCTATATGAACAAAATCCCAAATGACCCATTAATATAGCCAACCTCCCACCTCATACATTCTCAGATTTCGTATCTTCTTGCTAAAGATTTTTCAATTAATGGGCACTACCATTCTCTTCAAAATTTCTTCCTTCATTTTATGAATTTTTATCATTCTAATCCCTATAAATACGGTTGATGTATAATGATTTAAATCAATTTTTGAATAAAATATTTGAGCGAGAAATTTTTTTTTTGTTGTTCGGTGCTTGGTGGCTTTAAGTGTTGAATTTTTTTTTGGTGAGATTAGGTATTTATCATTGCTTTTTCTTTTAAGTTATTCATTATTTGTCCATAACACTTAATCTAAAATCTTCACTACATCTCATCCATATCCTAAACGTCTCTTAATATCAATAACCTACAACAAAATCTTTATAACCATTCTAAACCCCTCCTCATAGGTCTCAACAAGGTTAGAGAATATTAAGGTCTAGTATTGTTCTCTAACCCTCAACACCATTATAAACCGATAAAAAACTACCCATCTACTCCAGATCATAGGTAGTCATCTTTAGCAAATCACCAAAAATTATTTCCAACCATTTATCCAATTTTAAACTACTTTTACAAAAGAGATATGTCATATCAGCCTAAACTAGCCTAATCTCGACTAGTTTTGGCATTTTAGCCACCATTCTTCCTATATCACCTAAACATTGACCAAAACTTTCACATCATATCTTTGGACCAAACACCAAACATACATAACAAATTTTAGTGCTTTATCTCATCAAAAGGCTACTCACCTTCATCTCCTAACCACAAACAAGAAAGCCAAATAATACGTCTTTGTGTATGTGAAAAGGTGTTTAGATAAATTAGTTACCCTAGTTGATAACCAACCCTACTTATTATGGTATTGTGTGGTATATTTTTATAGAACAAAATAATGATGATTAGATAGTTCAAAAATAAACATATCAATGTTATCAATTATTTAAATTTGAATCATTTATCTTTGAAGAATACATTTATAACATGTATATATAATTGTTGAATGCAAATTAAAGAGATATAGAGTTGATCCAAATAATCATAATAAATATCAGCATAAATAAAAAGGTGAAACATCTATTAGTTTATTAATAACATGAGTTTTTAAATAATTGAATATACTCATTTCAATTTTATTTTTTTTTTGCACAAATTCCTTATATAATCTTATAGGTGAATATGATGCTTCTTAAAGCTTAATGAATGATTTATTTGATTAATATTGTAAAGAGCCAATTTCTATGCACAATAAATTGAAGAGAAAAAGCCTCAGGTATCCTAAAGACACCCTACAATATGTTTTTAGAGAAAAAAAATGTTTCCTAAGTTTCCAAATAGTGTGAAACGCTTATATCTTACAATAAATTAAAATACAATATATTAGATGATATGCGAATTCTTACTCTCTAGAAAAATCATGATGATATAGGACTCTAATCATTTTTGCACTTCAGTTTGTAACTTGCAGACAACAACGAGTTTATTTCACAAGTAATTCATAGAAAGTTTGAGATGTCATTATTAATCAATAATATTCAAAACATTTTATTCGCTAACTCCTTAAAAGTAGAGAATAGCTAACATGGATGAGATTCTTAGATTTGTCTTACAACAAGCATTTAAAGTTTTAATAAAAATACAAATACACTAAATATTTTCACACAAACTTTGAAGAGTGCATTGTGTTTTCATTTTAATGGAGAATGGAATATACGTAATACATCATATATTTTATTTAACTATTAACAAATTCTTCTTGAACTTAAATATGATCTTATAAAATTCTATAAATGTGTAGATGTATTTCAAAATATTACTTTCAAAATATTACTCTTAACATACTTATATCCTCTCTACTCACCCCTCTAGCGTCGAGGTTTGGGAGTTGACTTATCTTCTTCAAAATTTTGGTAGTATGTTTCATCAAAAGATGATGGAGATTTGCCCAAAAGTTTCTCCCCCAAGTCATTGAAGAAAACTTGGTAATTGGGTTCCACACATATCAACTTATCAGTTATTGAAGCAAGCTCAATATCTACACTCAAAATACACTAAGGGTGAAAATTCTCTAGTTTGAACTTACCAAACCAAGATAATGTGAACTCGTCAAGCCTAGTTAAGGAAGAGCTCGCAGGTTGAGCCCATGATATACTTGTAGAAAGAGTCCTAAAAGAGCTTGCTAGCTGAGTTCGATGCAAATTAGCTTGCTGGCCAAGGTAGACTTAATGAAGTAAGCTTAAGACACACCTGTCAGTTTGGCCCAAAAGAAACTAACCATATGGCTTACATTTACATGACATGAACTAGGTGAATCTATCATCCTTACTTGTAAATATCATTCACCGAGCTCATGAAAAACTTACCTAAACCAAATAAAAGCTAGCAAGCTAAATCCATGAAATACTTGTTGAAAGAGTCCTAGAAGAGCTTGCTAGCCGAGTTCAAAGCACATTGGCTTGCTAGCCGAGTTCAAAGCAAATTGGCCTGCTAGCCAAGTTAGACTTAATGAAGTAAGCTTAAGACACACCTGCCAGTTGGGCCCAAAATAAACTAACCATATGGGTTATATTTATATGTCATGAACTGGGTGAATCTACCATCCTTACCTGTAAGTATCATTCACCAAGCTCATGAAGAACTCACCTAAACCAAATATCAAAATCAAATAGCTGACTCAACCTAACTAATTGTCTGAACCCATAAAGCTACTTGATGACTTTTACAAATGGAACTCTTAAATTTATTAGGTCAGACTGTTGATTATTATTCCAAGTTTGAGCTCTCACTTAGATTATACACTGCTTAAACTCCAAAGTTATGCATGATTGTATGATAGTGTGAATAAGATGGGTGATCTATTCGAACGTTACACCGGTGAGATAAAACGGTAAGACCATTAGTAAAAAAATGAATAATATCTTGATAGATGAGAGTGCAAGTTGTTTAAAACTATAGCTAAGCCACCTAAGAAATTTAAAAATTTGCAATTAGACTCACACAAAGGCCATACCAAGTGGGTCAACCACATTACGTATTTCAAATCTGCCATTTCATTAATTGTTGAATTGTTCTATGTGATGCTATAATTACTAGATTATACTTAGTTGTATTATAATTGTTAGATTATACTATAGTTTATCTTTTTATTGGTCCTTCTTGTACAAATTTTGAATTACACTATAATGTATTATGACTATTACATTACATTATGCTGTCTTTACTTTATAATCTAAGTGTATCAAAGCTACTATAATCACACTTCCTTATAAAAACTCTATAGTTTGTTAAGTTAAAGTTGTTTGATGGCACAAAGGTGCAAGAAAAAATTTGTTAGAATTTTCTTTGTTTCAGGCTCAAATCACAATTGAAGATTGTATGATAAAATTCAAAGATTATTCAAACCTTGTTTGAATATGATTCGAAAATTAATTAAAACTTGTTCAGATTAGTTTCATCATCAACAAATTTTAAATAAGTAATTACATTGGCAAAAATATTAAATGAGATTTATAGACATACCAGCAACTCTAATCATATTACATATTTGATATTTATTTGGATATATAATATATATAACAAACAACAATCACAATTCTCCAATTTCAAATATTATAAGACTCATGAAGCCCCTGTCAGCCAAATCCTAGTCTCAACCAGGAGAAATATTTGCGTACATAAGATGTACGCAGCGCTGCGTACATCAGAGGTTATTCTGGGGGTACAGGGGAGTTATATCCGGGTTATACCGGAGGTTACAAGGGGGTATAACCCAGATATAACCCCATTGTACCCCCTGAATAACCTCTGATGTATGCAGAGCTGTGTACATTTTATGTACGCAAATATTTTCCCTCAACCAGGCCCCACTTACATATAAACGGCCAAGAGCTAGCACGGTTGTCATTCAGAACGGTCGCTCGGCTGCCTCTCGAGTCCCATACAAATTTTGGCCACGTCCCGCGCAGAACAGTAAAACTGGCGGTAGCAGTTTCAAAACGTGGGTTCGTCCCATCATAATCTGCTTTGCTCTCTCACTCTCTCTATCTCGGAGGCTGGCAAATCTGCATTTGCGTGGCATTCGGTTGGCCTGAAGTATCGGCTTCTTCTTCCACCTCTTCCATCGGAATATCAAGGTTTGAACTATTGGCCCTCTTCTGATTCGTTTGCTGTAAAAAAAAATCAACTTCTCAAACTGGATGTTCGAAGAAAATCAAGATCTTGACCAGTGATTCTTTCTACCACAGATTTACAATCAGTTTCCTGTTATACGTCGATTTAGTTCTCCACGAGTTAGCGCTTGGGGTTTAAATCGAAGCCGATAGGGTTTTGTAACCGCTGAATGGATGTGTGCTGAAGCAAGAATGAGGGGAATTTTTTGCTTTTTGTCATGGTTTTTGATTATGTGGGGCGCGTGTTGGGGGAAATTTGTGGTGGAGAAAAATAGTTTGAAGGTGAGCTCGCCGGAGGCATTGAAAGGGGTATATGAGTGTGCTATTGGAAATTTCGGCATTCCTCAGTATGGTGGGACAATGGTGGGCTTTGTAGCTTATCGCAAAACTAACAGGAAAGCTTGCAAGAGCTTTCAGGAATTTGATGTCTCCTTCAAATCGAAGCCTGGAGGTTTTCCAACCTTTATTCTTGTTGACAGAGGAGGTGATTTTGACCATGCTGTTTTCTCTTTTCTTTTTTTACTGGCGTTTCTGCACTTTACTGGAAATGTTCTATTTTTAATTTGCTGTTGCTCTATTTATGCATAATCGAGCATTACGTTAAGATAGATTTTTTATTTGCTAGTTCTGTGCTGTACTGCTGTTGTGTGAAGCTTATTTTTTTTCTATCATGAACAGGTTTTCTAGCGTTTTCTTTTTTTGTGATGAACTGGTTAGATAAATTGTTCTTTAATGATTTAATTTATCACGGATTTTATCTGAAGAAACGCAACAAACTTCAATCAATAAGAAAATAAATAGCAGACTCTTTATAACAAACGACAAGCAAATTGGTTTAATTAATGAAAATGGAATCTTGGTTCACGACGTCTTCCCAACAATCAACTCAAACAACTATCCTTAACTTTTCTTCAATGCAAAGATTTTAGAACTATTGTCAATCATGAGTAATTACTATCTACAAGCATCCATTGTTGAACAGGAAATCCAATTCAAACAACTTATCCAAGATATGGCTATGTGGGTTAGAAGAGCATCATTAATGCTAACATCTCAAATAGATTGTAAATAAAACTCGAGTATATTTTTATCCCTTGTCGGCATCTATTATTCTAATGAAATCTTAAACATCAATATTACTTGTTAACATATGTCAGTCTATCTAATTAAATTGATTAGTAACCAAGTTATCAATCAACTTTAGGATATTATTGAACAAGCAATTGCAATAAAACCATATAAAACAGATGAAGAAGATAACATCATTCAGTGATCATTTTTGGAATTTTATCATAAACCCAGAGTAGAAAATCAGTTCATAACTAGATGAAAGACTAAATTCAAGGTTCTCTAGCTTAAGAACATGATAAGGACAAAGAAAAACCAAACCAAATTTGTTGCAATTTTCCTTCTCTAGACCAGCCTTAACCTTCGAGTTTTCTTCAGTTGGTTTACTTTATAATCTCGCCAAAACCCTCTCAAATACATACATTGTCCTTGAATTTCAGCACCACGGGATTTCAAACCATGTGATGGGGCGCCGAATGCTTAGTTGCTAGGTTAAGTTCTTGCCTGTACAAACTTTCAAGTTTTCCCTTGAAAAAATATGTTCCACTTCTTCATATTGAAGAAAATGGAGGAGAAATTTCTCTCTATAGTCTTATTCTCAATATTCAACTATAAGATTATATATATTGGGCAACTATTCTCTTCTACTTTACAAACTTACCAAATATTTCTACCCTAAACATTAAAAGGAAATAATTCTGAAATAAAGTGAAATAAGTATAGATTGGAAGAGAATAAAAATCATCAAGGAGGTTCTTGAATTGTCTCTAATCAGATCTTACTATTTTTTCTCAGAATTCCACACTCTTCCTCAAGTTGGGTCATTTAAGTTGTAAAAACCCAGCTTGATATTCACCTAAGTAAAATTGCCTGGAGATAGAGCATTGGTGAAGCTTGAAGATGGGTTTGAAATAGATCAAGTGATTAATGCCACCATTGACCTTTTTAGAGATAAAATGTCTACTAATCTCAATATGTTTGGTCATGTCATGATACATATGATTTTTTGCAATACTGATGGCGGTTTGGTTGTCATAGAACATCTTTATGGGATTGACTGTTGAATATCCCAACTCATTTAGTAATCTTTGAATCCACATTCCTTCACAAATTTCTAAAGTGCTATGTACTCATATTCTGGACACTTCTAGAGATCACTGCTTATTTCTTGCTTCTCTATGGGACAAGATTTTATCATACATAAGAACCATACCCAGATGTAGATTTTCTATCGGTGAGTTTTCCTGTCCAACTAGTATCTGTGTAAACCTTTACCTCCCTGTTGTTTGATTTCTTGGACAGTAACCCTCTATCATGGGTCTTCTTAAGAAATCTCAATATTTTGTAAGCCATCTTCTAATTTTTTAAATACTTCATGCTAAAGGGTACAAGTACTTTGGTTAAGGTGGTTTTGAAGTTCGAAAAAGTTGAATTATATGTTTTGCAAGGCTCTACTGTGGTAGGTGACGCAGCAGTCACTACTTCTTCCATGTCGGAAGATGAAGCAATCAGACTTTGGCATATGTGCCTTGGGCATATGAGTGAGAATGCGATGTCTGAACTGAGCAAGGCAACTTTTAAATAATCAGAATATTACTAAATTAAAGTTTTGTGATCACTCTGTGTTTGAGAAATAGAAGAGAGTTAATTTCAATATTGACATTCACAGTACCAAGGAAATGCCATACTACATATATTCTGATCTCTGGAATCATCTATAGTACCATCTGAAGGTAGTGCCAAATATATGTCAATGTTCATTGATGATTTCTCTAAAAAAGTTTTGGTGTTTTTATTGAAGTAGAAAAACAATGTTTTTATTATATTTAAGGAATGAATGTTCATGATTGAGAAGCAGGTCGGAAAACCTATCAAACATCTTCAGGGTTGTAGTTCTGTTCAGTACAATTTAATATTTTTTGCAAATAAAACCTTTACAGTTCGACACACACCTAAGCAAAATATTGTGGTAGAGTGAATAAATAAGACTATAACGGAGAAGTTTTGTTGCATACTCTCAAATACCAAGCTACCCGAGTCATTTTGGGCTAAAGATGCTTTTAAAGCTTGTTACAGGGTGAATTGCTCTCCTTTCATCGCTATTGGCAAGAAAACTCCATAGGAGATTGGGTTAGGTTAAACTGCAAATTACTCTAATTTAAGAATTTTTGTTGTCCTGCATATGCTGATATTAATAATGGTAAATTAGAATCTAAATCGAGAAAATGTGTATTTCTTGGTTATAAAAGAGGAGTTCAATGTTATAAGCTATGGTGCTGAGAAATAAAAGAAGTGATCATTAGTAGAGATGCTGTATTTGATGAGTTTACTATGTCACATACAACATCTAGTGCAGAATCTAAAGATGATTTTCATAAGAAAATGTTTATCAGACAAGTGAAGCTTCATATTGATACAGGTACATCCCCGAGCATAATTTTTTGAGTTAAATTTAGATAATCATGATAATATTGCTTTCTCACCATCATGATATCAAACATCGCATTATTCTATTGTCAAGAATAGAATGAGAAGAGAAATTAAGCCGTCTTAGAGATATGGCGAGACTGATTTGATTGCTTATGCTCTAAATGTAGCTGAATGTATTGAATAGGGTGAAGAAACTTTTAGCTATAAAGAAGTTGTGAATTTAGTTGACTCTAATAAGTTGATGATCACTATGTAAGAGGAAATTGAATCCCTATGTAAAATTAGAACTTCAAAATTTTATAAAATTACCTCAAGAAAAGAAATTTGTTCACTGTAAATTGGTGTTTAAGAAGAAGGAAGGTGCAACAATAGTTGAAGATGCCGGATATAAGGCTAGACTTGTTGCTAAATTTACAAATGTATTCTCTCCGGTAGTCAAACATAGCTCAATTCGAGCTTTACTTGGTATTGTGGCTAAGCATGATCTTAAGTTTAAACAGTTAGATGTAAAAACTGTATTTTTGCATGGAGAGCTTGAAGAAGACATCCACATATAGCAGCCCTAGGTCTTCATGGTTACAGAAAAAGAAGAACATGTTTGTCTGTTGACTCTTTACAAATTGAAAGAGTTTCCTAGGCAGTTGTATAAGAAATTTGACCCATTCATGATTGCTTATGATTTAAAGAGAAGTAAATATGATAGTTGTGTTTTCTTTAAAAAAAATAATAAATGATCATTTATCTATTTGCTCTTATATGCTATAATAGGTTGATATCTGTTAAGGATAAAGAAAATATCAAAATGTTAAAAGCTCAACTTTGCAGTGAGTTTAAGATGAAAGATTTGAGAGCTGCAAATAAAATATTCGACATAAGGATTCAAAGAGATAGAAATGAATGTAAATTATATTTAAGTCAGAAAGGGTATATTGAGAAAGTTTTGTATAGATTTAATTTGTAGAATGTCAAGCCTGTTAATACTCAATTAGCTGTGTATTTAGACTTTCATCAGCTTTGTGTTCATAATTTGATGTTGAGATTGAATGTATGGCTCGAGTTTCATCTTTCAGTGTTGTGGGATTTCTTTTGTATACTATGGTATGTTCTTGTCCAAATTTATTATATGTAGTAAGTACAGTTAGTGAATATATGAGTAATTCAGATAAAGAGCATTGGAAAACAGTATAGTGGATCATCATGTTTCTATGTTGAATAAAAGATGCTTGTTTGTAGTTTGGGAGGACTACTGATAGAGTCATTGGTCGTGTTGATTCAGATTTTGTTGGAGATCTTGATAGAAGGAGATCACTTACAGAATACATGTTTACTTTTAGTGGCTGTGCAATTAGCTGGAATGCTATTTTACAAATAACAGCGACATTGTCTACAACTGAAACTTGTAAAAAAAACACTTTGATTAAAATGTCTATTTGTTTAGTTGAGTGAAAATTTGAAGATCCCCACTTTATTGTGTGATAGCAGAGTGTTATTCATCTTAATAAAGATCAGCTGTTTCATGAGAGAACTAAGTACTTTAATGTTCATTACCAATTTGTTTGTGAAGTTATTGCTCATGTTGATGTGGTTGTGAGCAAAATCAATACCCATGATAACCCTGTGGATACAATGACTAAGACACTCCCAATAGCCAAGTTTGAGCATTGGTTGGACTTGACTAATATTCATTTCTGATCATTAGAGTTTGTAGAAGATGTGGAGAAGGTAATATTCTACATTCTTTGGAAATTAATGTCAATTTGGAGTTTGTTAAATGTGACCCAAATTTTGTGGCTATAGCTTATCATCTCATAAGGAATTATGACCATATGGATTAACATTTTAGAAGGAATTGTGAGCATGCAGATTGAGGCTTTAGAAGAAAATTGTGAGCACACGGATTAAAGGTTTCAACCATTAGATCAAGCTTATAATAGTCTTTAAATTGTAATTCATGTGTTATTGCTTTATTGGGTATCTTTTAATTATTTTCTTTAAAGGAGGATTACTAAAACTATACATAGTTCTCTTCTGTTTTGTGTAAAGGAAACTCTTCACTTGTAATCTATCATTTGATATAGTGATTTCTCCTCATCTGCCTGTTATATTTCCCATCTTGGGCTTTCCACATAAACTTGTGTTCTCTTTCTTTTGTTTATTTTATTAATTGTTGCATTGATTCAATATCAAGTTATAATAGTTTTGACATTCAGGTACCTGATATATATCTTATCGAAGGTCAATAGCTAGGACATTTCTTGTTATGTTTGTTTGGGAAGTATTTTCATTTATAAGTTAAGACAAGTTTACCTAGCCTCTCATATTTAGGGAAGGTGTCAATCTAACAAGTATTTGCATGTTTTAGTCATTTCATTTTGGCAAATGAGACCTTGTTATAGTAATTAAAATGATATCAATAAAAAAGGTTTTCATTCAAGATTGTTATTCCAATACTTTTTTTGGATAATGAAAGTCATCGAAGGTATGAGCATAAACTTTGACATTCTTAATTGCATTGTTAAAATCATCAGCTTGCTCATTTTGGCATTCACCTCTACCCAAATATCTTATAATGAGTATCTTATGAGGTACATAAGGGTTATCAATATGATCTAATTGTGCCTCATCATCTAAAATATGAGTGAGTGCCGGAGGTTGTGGAGCGGTAGGTGGCTTGTGCTTGTGCTATGAAAATAACTTCTAAGCCTTTTTTTGATTAATTGTGATACAATAGTAACTATATGCACCTCCAACTCTGTCATCCTAACTTTATTGCATGTAAGGTATTGTTTTTGTCATCTAATCCTTAGCATTACTTTTATGTTGATTTGGAGGAGCTACATGTTTTGGATACATGATGATGAAATATTGTATGTAATCTAGGCAAGTGAGCAATGCTACACTAAAGTTTTTTAAAAAAAATACATGCAATTTTTTGTAAGCAAGGCAATTTGGTGATGCAAGCAATCTTTATTGTCTGGGCTGGTTGGGTTCAGGTCTTTCAAGGGCTCATTGGCCTACTAATCTTGGGACTACTGTCTCTTTTTAAGAGTAAACCCACTCCTAATTATCTAGGAATATATATTTACATTATTTAGTGTTTAGGTTTTAGTTTTTATGTGATTTGCTTTGGCATAGCTGTTGGCGCTTCCTTTTCTCTTTCTAGGGTTGTATCCTAGGATTCTAATTGGTGCTCCGGCTATATCGTGGTCTCCAGTTGGTATTCCCTTTTACCCTTCTCCTATTATCACGACCAAGGCTATCCACAATCTTTGGGTGATATCTGGTGGTAAGAGCATATCTGGAAGTCTTCCTCGATGATTTATCAGGGCTACTACAGTGTGAGAGATTGACTTCACTATTGAGCTCTTGCTAGGTTCTGAGCCAGTATCCAAGACACTCTACAAAATGACAGTTAAGGAGTTGGATGAGTTAATTGCAGGAGTTAATAGGTAACAGGTTCATCAGACCTTGCAACTCATCTTGGGGAGCTCCAATATTATTTGTGAAAAAGGATGGGAGCTTCAAGATATGCATTGTCTATAGTGAGTTGCATAAGCTCACAGTTAAAAACAAAATATCCATTGCTCTAGATTGACAATTATTTGATCAGTTGGAAAGGGCATTTGTATTTTCAAAAATTAATCTAAAGGTCGGTTTATCGCTAGTTTAGGACTAAAGAAGAAGACATAGCGAAAACGGCTTTTAGGACTATATATGGGCACTATGAATTCGTGGTAATACCATTTGAACTGTGACTAATACTTCAGCAATTTTCATGAACCTAATGAACAAGGTCTTCAAACTGTTTTTAGATACTTTTGTGATCGTCTTTATAGATGATATTCTGGTATATTCAAGGGATGATGCCAGCCATACCGATCATTTGCATGCTGTGCAACAAGTTTGGAAGGAGAACACAATTTATGCCAAATTTTCTAAATGTGGATTTTAGCTTAAAAGTGTGATTTTTCTTGGCAAATTATCATTGCAGATGGCATATTTGTGGATTAGAATAAGATCCAGGTGATTATAGATTGGCCAAGATGTACGACTGTTACTGAGGCCAAGAGTTTTTTATATCTGAATGGTTATTATAGAAGATTTCTTAAGGAGTTCTCACAGATTGTTATGCCACTGTCAAGATTGACTTAGAAGGTAGTGAATTCTAGTGGTCAAATCGTTATGAGGAGGTTTTTTAAAAGTCTTGTTTAATGGCTGCTCCAGATCGTTTCTTCATATTCTGATGGGTTTAGATTTTCAGCGATGCATTTTTGAGGAGTTTGGGTTGTGTACTTATGCAACATCATAGAGTCATTGCATATGCATCATGAAAATTGAAAAATCATGAAAAAAAAACTATCCCACACATGACTTGGAGCTTGCATCAGTTGTGTTTGCACTCAAGATATGGAGGCATAATCCGTACAAAGTTAGATGCGAAGTTTTGACTGACCACAGAGTTTGAAGTATATTTTTATCAAAACAAATTAAACATGAGGCAGAAAAGATGGCTGAGTTTATTAAAGACTATGATTTGGATATTACCTACCATCCGGGGAAGACGAATGTGACTGCAGATGCGCTGAGCAGGAAAGCTTCAGTTGATTTGAAATATTTTTTTACTCAACAAGAGCAGTTACTTGAAGATTTGAAGAAGTTGAAGCAATCTATAGTTGTTTATGGTGATGATAGTAAGGTTCAACTATATAGGTTGACGGTGCAGTTAACTTTAAAAGGGAGAATTGAAAATTTTTTAGCCAGAGATAGCAGTGTTTAGGAAATCCTAAAACAGGTTAATATAGACAGTTTAGAGTGGTATGTGCTAGATTTGGGTGGTTTATTAAGGTGTAAAGATAGGGTTTATATTCCAAATTTTGATGATTTGAGACAACAAATTCTGGAGGAACACATTTACCCATAAAAGGTGTGCATTTTTCATTATTCAAAAATATAAATGAAAAACGGTTATGTGAGCTATTCACATCAAAAAGCAAAAAGCTATCATTCAAGGTTTTTTTAGCACAAAATTTGGCAGCCTTGTTACAAAAGCGGGGAACAAAATGGAAAATAACTCATCTAAAAGTTGATAAGAATACCAAATCCGGGCTATGTTGGTGTTGTTGACCCCAAGATTTGCTGTCCATAGTACTTTGGAGGAGACCAATGACATCACTATTATCACCTTAAATGATAATGCCATGGGCTTTTTGTTATTCTTTGCTGGCCAAGAATGATAAATAGTATTGCAGTAGATGCGATTAAGATTGAAGTCCTCTTCCTTAGCCAAAGAAAGTGACGAAACAATGCCTCCCCTTGGTGTTGAATCTGAACATTCCCATTTACGAAGGACGATCAAAACAACATTTGCCACTCAAAAATTGGAGCATATATGAGATCTATTCTCTGGTTCATTACAGCCCCCAGGGGTAGCGATACTCCTCTCCAATGCCCCTACTGGCCAACCAGAAAAGTTTTCACGGCGATGTAATTTTAGTTTCTGAAGCCATTTGGTGCGGTCATTGTCTTCGCCAAATTGGGCCAAGTACGACAAAGAGGTACTAGTTCTCCTAGCCTTCCATGATAGCAGCTCAATTTGATCAGCGCCGTCATTAATATTATATCGCATTTCATAGATTTTGCAACGCAGCTCAAAACCAAAGCATTGAAGGAGTAATGCTTCCTTCCATTGGCCTTCATTACAAAAGTCGGCAACCTTTTTGCCATCAAGCAGATCGCCAGTAATGAATGTGGGCCATTTAGTTAGTGGTTTATCGCCCAGCCATACATGATAAAGAACAGAAATCGAGCAGCCATTAACGGCTTTCCATTTAGTTTTTTTTTGAAGCTAGCACTTCTCTTCCACAATAATTTTCCAGGCATTAGAGGCGCCACGGTTAGGAATATGATTCTTTGGTTGCGGCCCATACTTGTCTTCATTACAAGTTTGCACTACGGAAGAAGATTAAGGAAGTCTATTTTCTAACATAGATGACAGGTTTACCTCCAGATTGTGGAAGAAGATTAAGGAAGAATTGGGCACCCGATTGACTTTCAGCACAGTCTTTCACCCTCAGATAGATGTTCAGTCCGAGAGAACTGTTTAGACTTTGGAGGATCTACTAAGATTGTGTCCTTGACTTTGGTAGAGGTTAAGAATCACATATATCTTTAGTAGAATTTGCTTACAATAGCAGTTAACAGACTAGCATTGGAATGACTCCATAAGAAACCTTGTATGGAAGGAAGTGTAGGACACACTTTTTTTTGGGCTGGAACATGTGAAAGAAAGGTCATCAAAGCTGACTTGGTTGACAATACTACTAAGAAGATTATACTGATTAGAGATGGATTGAATGTAGTACAGGATAGACAGGAAATATTAAGATGCTAAGCACAAACTTATTGAGTTTGAAATTGGAGAGTTTGTTTTTCTCAAAATAAGTCCATTGTAGGTTCTGTAACGTTTTGGGAAGATAGGAAACTAAGCCTCAGATATGTCGGTCCATTTAAGATTGTAGAGAGGATTGGGAAGGTAGCTTACAGATTGACTTTACCAGTTCATATGCAGGGAGCACATATTGTTTTCCACTTTTCTTCACTCAAAAAGTATATTGTAGATGACTCTAGTAGGGTGATAGCAGCACTGTTAATATTCAACCAGATTTGATTTATATTAGGAGCTTGAAAGGATTCTGAAGTACGATGTGAAGAAGTTGTGGAATAGAGTGAATATTTTATGGAAGTATGTGTCAGAGAACGATGCTACTTGGGAGAAAGCCTCCAAAATGCAATAAAGATATCCATGGTTTTTCATCTGAGGTTTGTTTACTTTCATGATTATTTTCAAATTTCTAGGATGAAATTTTTGTGAGATAAGATTGCGATAATTGAATTTAAAAAATAAATAACTAAATAAAATAAAAATAAATAAATAATTTAGATAGGTGTCGACAGTTAGAAGAGACACACTCCCTCGCAAGAATTTTATCACTCTTTCACACTTTCCGTCATTTGAAATAGATGAGCGAGGGAGCGGGAAAGATAGCAGGAAAGGAGGAATTATCGTACCCGAGAGAGAGAGAGAGAGAGATCGTTTGTACCTAAGCCGATTGAAAGAAGAAAGAAGAGAGAAGGTATGAAGTGTGTCGTCTTCTTATGCAGAGGAAGCCACAACCAAAGGGAAGCTCTGCATGCATTAGGGTGACGCTTGTGTGAAAGATAAGGAAGATCGTGAAGGCGGCGTCAATTTTCGCTGTTGTGGGCAGAGCCATGCGATCGAAGCTGCGAAGAAGAAGAAAAGACATCGTTCTTGCTCTGTTAAATTGAGCCGCTCGAAGGAAGAAACGATTGACTTGTTTCAGAGGAGAAGTGCATTCGTTGGGTTGAGAGACGAGCTTCGCGTGAAGGGGGCTTGTGCGTGAGTTCGGGTAGGGTAGACAGTTGAGGTATGTTATTTAAGTTGTTTTAAATAATGATGTTATTTAATTATATATATATATATATATATATATTTATTTGAAGGTTAAGCTTAATTGTACGTGATATCAGGATTGAAATTAATAAATCAAGAAATTTGAGGGATAGAGATGACACGAATTTCATATATGAGGGAAGGGGAAGAGTTGCGGGCAACCAAATGATTTTAAGTTATGTTATGGTGTTATTAAGTTATTTAATGAACTTAATATATGTGTGTTATTTATAAAATATTAATATGAAGTTAAATTAAAACAAAATAATTTGAGCGAAGAACTTCTAATTCCTACGATTTAGAGGATTATCGAGTTCATACAATAGGGATAAAGTTAATGTTGATACTTTTTTTATGGTAAGTACATAATTGATAAATAAATGCTTGTGTGAGGTTTAAATCAATCAGTGAAAGAAGGCTGATAATCCTTGGGGGTTTGAGAAAGGTAGAGAATCTTGAGTTTAAAAGAGTTTAATGTTTTAAATCATAAAATTCTTACATATTTATATAAGTTAACTACATTTAAGACTTTCTTTTAGAATGTGATTCATATAGTTATATGCACTCTTAATTGAAATAGGTGTAAGTTAAAGGAAGTAAAAGTCAAACTTTTTCAGAGGACTCTTAATTCATGATGAGTAATTATTTTCTTTTATGCATTAAATTAATATGCGGCAGTGCGATCCTATAGAAATCTTTTAAGTCAAGCTTACGATAAGGTTCCAAGCAAAGTCCTTTGGAGTGTTCTAGAGAAAAAATGTGTTGATTTGACTTACAATCAAGTCATTAAAGATATGTATACTAGAGTTGTTACTTGTGTTCGAACAAAATGAGGATTGACCAAGTATTTTCCTATTTCAATTGGATTACATCGGGGATCAGCTTTAGGGGATCAGCTTTAAGCCCATAAGCTTTAAGCCCATATCTTTCTACTTTAGTTATGGACGTGCTTACTGGACATTTACAGGAAGATATACCTTGATGTATGTTTTTCGCTGATGATATCCTTCTTGTGGATAAAACTAGACAAGAAAAAGTTCAGGAAAAACTTGAATTACAGATGTCTACATTGGAGTCTAAAGGCCTTCGTTTGAGTAGAACTACAACTGAATACATGGAATTTAATTTTAGTAGTAGTAGCTCTGGTGGCAGAGTTGTAACTTTGGGCGATTAAATCATAAAAAGATGTGAACGTTTTAGATATCTTGGGTCTATTTTTCAGACGAATGACGATATAGATGGGGGTGTTATTAGTAGAATTCAAGTTGGTTGGTTGAAGTGGAGTAATGCTTCGGGCCTATTATGTATAGAAAAGTACCGCTTAAACTGAAAGGAAAATTTTTTAAGATGGTGGTGAGACCTACAATGCTCTATGGCGTAAAATGTTAGCCTTTAAAAGAGGAAAATAAAACAAAGTTTAGTGTTGCTGAGATGAGAATGCTTTGGTGGATGAGTGACTTGACATTTAGAGACAAAATGCGAAATGAATATATCCATGATAAGGTTGGTGTAGCTCCGGTGGCGGATAAGATTAGAGAGTCGTCTTAGATGGTTTGATCATATTAATTATCGACCATCTGATGATCCAGTTAGGATAGTAGATGTTTTAGCTTCTACTGATGTTAAGAAAGACAAAGGCAGACCTAGAAAGACTTGGGCATATTGTATGAAAAATGATCTTAATCTTTTAAAATTAAATGAAAATATAACACTCAATAGAACACAATGGAGAAAAAAAGATTCATGTAGTCGTCCCTAGGGCTGTCAAAAAAGCTCGTTGTTCGCGAACAGTTCGTGTTCGGTTCGTCAATGAGTTCGTGTTCGATTCGTTCGATAAGTAAACGAGACAAACACGAACAAATTTTTTTCGTTCGGTTAGTTAGACGAACCAAACACGAACAGTGATGCGTTCGTTCGTGTTCGAATCGTTATTGTTTGAAATATAAAATAATATAAAATAATTATATATAAAAAATTTATTATATTTTAAAACATTAAATTTTATAAATTATAATATATAATAAAATAATAATATTAATATATTAATATACTATAGTAGTAATATACTAATATAGATATTGTATATTTATATAATATAAGTTATATAATTAATATATAATATTATTTTTATATATTAATATTAGAGATGTCAAATTGGCTCATCGTTCGCGAACAACTCGTGTTCGGTTCGTGTTCGGCTCGTTCGTTAAGAAACGAACACGAGCTTATTTCAAACAAACTAAATTTTAAACGAACCGAACACGAACACAAGCTTTGTTCGTTCGTGTTCGGTTCGTTTACACCCCTAGTCGTCCCCACTTAGTGGGATAAAGGCTTGTTGTTGTTATTGTATGAATTAAATTAATATTTTATTAAATGAATAATTACTTTATTACATAATTTAAAGCAAGTATTTCTTTCATGTCTGTCATTTTGAAAGTTTGAAATGGTATCACAAATGAGAGAAAAAAAAAGATATGAAGGTACATTTTAAAGGATTTTAAATTTATATGAAATGAAATATAAATGTTAAGTTATCATGTTCATCCAGATGATACTGACAGGGGATGTAATAACAAAAATAAAATAAATAAATAAATAATATTAAATAATAATGATAATAAAAAAATTCAAATGACCATTAAAATAAGCACTCATTTGGTTATGTCTTTAAGAGTCGTATTACCCATTCAAACCAAAGAAACGAGAGAGCTGAGAGATCAAGAGAGGGAAATCTCTATTGTGAGCTTGGAAGCCAGCCTTGACTTTGTGTGCTGGTACTGTGTTAAGGAGAGGAAGGGAGAAGAATAAAAAGAAAAAGAATTGTGCTTTTCTCTTATCTGGTTCGACATCCTACCCTAGTTGAAGGGAAGTGGCATTGTCGAGGGCTTGCGGTGTGGAGTGAGTCGCAATTGAAGCTAAGAAGAGGTGATCCGTGGCTCTATCGAGAAGAGGAGTGCTTGTTGGGTCGAGACGTGAAATGGAGGAAGGAGCTGAAGCCTCACCTACTTTGTTGGGGTGAGACGAGATCGAAGGAGAAAAGAGAGTAGAACGAGTGCTGCAGTGCTCCCGTGCACTTCCTCCTTGCTGCCCCTTTTTTTGGCACCCTAAATCAGCCCCACACACCATCTTTCACCTCGCAAACTTAAAACCTAGCTATGACACTGAAGATACAAGTGTCAGAAGCAAAGCAGGAACTAACCATAGAAGAGATGCATCGGGAAATCCGTCTACTTCAGCAAAGACTTGCTGAAACTGAGGAAGGGATTTCTAGAGAGATTACCATTAATCGTGATAGTGAGATTCAAAGAGGAGAGAGGACAATCTGAATCTCTTCTATAGGGATGATTCCAGTGAAGAGAAGGACAAGCCACGAAGCTTTGAGATTCATTGTTAGAGGAGGTCGAGAGATGGAGTGACTTTTGGAGGATATGGAGACATGAGGGTAAAGGTAGAGTTATTGAATCTCGAGGGGAAAATGAATTTGGATGAATTCATTGAGTGGTTGCAGAATTTTTAAAGGATTTTTTAGTCTAAGAATGTGTCAGCTGATAGGAGAGTGAAATTTCCTGCCATAAAATTGAAGAAGAGTGCCTCTCTATGGTGGGAGAATCTAAGAAGAGCGAGGAGAAGAGAAAGTAGGAGCAAGATCACCATATGGGAGGAGAATCTTGAAGCTTCACCAACTAAAACAAAGAGATTTGTCAGTGGAGGAGTTCATAATAGAGTTTGAGTAGCTCATATTGAAATGTAAGCTGACATAGCTATAAATGCACACTATAATCAAATATATGGGAGGTCTGAAGCCAACAATAAAAAATGTTGTCCAACAACAACGTTATTGGTAGTTGGGTGATGTTCAGACTTTAACACTGAAAGTGGAGGGAAAACAAAGGCAGAAGAGGCACCCACCTCCACTTTGATAGCCACCCCACAACTAGAGGTATCAACAGGAGCACACTTGAGGGAGGTGTGAAGACTGATGAAAAGGTTGACCGAGCTAATGAGAATTGGAAGAAGTCTGAGAAGATTAGCACACCCAGTACATTTCCAGCCATGAAGTATTTCAGGTTTGATATGGACACATCGTCTCTGATTTCCCTACTAGTAGAGTTCCTTCACCGAGCAGGGTACAATAGAGGATGTGAGTGAGGAGGAGGTAGAAGAAGAGCAGGATGAGGAGTATCAACTCCATGGGGATGAGGGTGAGATGTTAGTTGTAAGGAGGGCTCTTTAAACTAAACGTAACAGGGGTTACTCTTGATTGGGACAACATCTTTTGCACCAGGTGTGTTGTGAGAGAGAAAGTATGCAACCTTATTGTTGATGGAGGGAGTTGTTAAAATGTGTCGCTATAGTTATGGTGATGAAGCTGAACTTGGCTACTCATAAGCATTCTTAGCTTTATTCTTGCCCTGGATGGAGAAGAGGAATGAGATATGCATGGATCAGTGATGTTTGGTAAAGTATTCTATGGAGGACCTGTTGTAGGATCATGTATGGTGTGATCTACCCATGGATGTCTGTCATATTTTGTTGGGGAGATCGTGGTAGTTTAATTGGAGGACTTAGCATAATTGGTTCAAGAACACCTACTCATTCACGAAGAAGGGGAAGCATATAATTTTTTTTACCTATGAAAGAGTTTAGAGGAACTGACACTCAAGTTGAAGAGGAGACTGTGGTCCTACATGCCACCTTTCTACAGTCAGTGCAGGAGGTCCCAGTGGCAATGACCTCGATCATCCTAGAGGGGGTTGAGGAGGAGACTTGAGTTATCAGAGATGATACAAACACTGCTAGATGCCTATCAAAATGTGATGACTAACAACTTACCTGAGTGACTACCACTGCTTAGAGACATTCAACATGCTATAAATTTTATACCTGGATCGTGTTACCTAACAGAGCCGCTTAGACATTTATACTAGCTGAGTTTGAGGAGCTTCAATTGTAGGTAAATAACCTTGTTACTAGAAGGTTGGTGAGGGAGAGCACCAGTCCATGTGATGTTCCTACTTTGATGTTGCCTAAAAAGGATGGTTTGTAGATGATGTGTATTGATAGTCAAGCTATCACTAAGTTCACCTTCAAGTGTAAATTTATTTTACCTCACTTGGATGTTTTTTTTTTGGATAAGTTGCATTGAGCTGTCATCTTTTTCAAGATTGGTCTGCATAGTGGACATAACCAAATCAGGATGAGGCTAAGGGATGAATGTAAGACTGTCTTCTAGACTAAAGATGGGTTATATGAGTAGGCAGTCATGCTCTTTAGACCGTCCAATGCACCTAACACTTTCATTAGGTTGATGAATCGAGTGTTCAAAACGTACATTGTAAAGTTCATAGTTGTGTACTTTGATGATATCCTAGTCTACAATAGATCTAACGAGGAGCATTTACAACATATGAGGATTGTATTTGAGGGTCTTCAGTTGGAGAAGCTATGTTCCCTCCCGAAGAAGTGTCACTTCATGATGGAACATACATGCTTTTTGGGTTATATTGTATACAGTGCAGGAATTCAGATGGACCCTGTGAAGATAAAGACTATTATGAGTTGGACACCCTCACAGACAGGGTTGAGGCAATTTTTGGGACTGGCATTCTCTTATAAGAGATTTATTAGGAGCTTAAGACCATTACGACTTTCTTGACTGAGCTCCTGAAAGGAGAGAAGTTTCAGTGGATAGAGGTAACTGATCTAGCTTTGACATCATGAAAAAGTGCTACTAGATTTCAATCAGCTGTTCAAGGTGGAATGCAATGCTTCTAATGTTGAGATTGGAGCAATGTTGAGCTAGGGAGGGCATCCAATAACATTCTTCAGTGAGAAGCTGAGCCACTCCAGGAGGAATTATTCGACATATGATAAGGATTTCTATGTTATTATGAGAGCTCTTAGTCGTAGAAGTTACTTCATGTTGGCTAGTGAGTTTGCCTTATTTACAGGTTATGGGCTTTGAGATTCCTGAACAGCCAAAGCAAGCTAAAGGATAGGCATGCTTTCTAGGTTGAGTTTTTTATTTCATTTCAGTTTGTGCTCAAGCAAAAGATAGGGAGTTAGAATCAAGTAGCAGATACCTTGAGATGTCGCCACTTACTGATCACTTTTATGCAGGTTAGAGTTGTAGAATTCGAGGTGGTGATGGAGCTGTACAAGGCAAATGAGAGCTTCAGGGAGATTTGGGGTAAATGTCGAGAGAGGCCTACAGGACAGTATCATAGATCTGATGGCTACATGTTCCATTAGAACAGGTTGTGTGTTCCCAGATGTTCATTGAGAAAGTCCATCATACATGAGAGCCACGTTGGAGGATTAGCAGGTCATTTTGGCACTTGTGAGGGAATATTTTTTCTTGCCTAGGCTAATAAGGGATGTAGAGATATGTGCTAGGTAGTGCAGAGTTTATAGCCTAGAAAAAATTAGGGGGCATAATACATGGCTATACACATCATTACCAATACCATAGGCTACATGTTTGGATGTTAGTATGAATCTTGTTGTGGGCCTTCCTACGATCAACAGAATAAAGATTATGTGATGGTAGCGGTTGAAAGGTTTTTGAAGATGTTTTATTGCATTGGCTTTATAACAAGGAGCCCAAGCCAAAAACTTGAGATAATAATTTATAATTCCCTCAATTTTCCTGCAACAATGGCTTACATTTTTGCAAAACAAAGACATCATTTGACGTCGAGTTGGGTTAATTGCTAAAATGTCCATTTAATCATCATTTCCCCTATTACTGATTGGTTTAAAGTTGACCAAGATAGAGTTTAGAAATTCCATGACAAAATTCACAAAATTCATTCGATGAACTAGGTTATTTGTAGATATGGGTTTTCTTTTGTTTGTGGGGTTTGTTCAACAAATGGAACAAAACAATTGACTATTTGAAGTCTTAAATTTTTTTCGTAAATTCAAAAATAATTTGCATAAGCATTCTTTCCCTTCTATCATCTTCCACGTGTATTTTCTTTAGCATGTGAAGAAGCACATTGTCAAGGGAGGTTTTTTTTGCTATTACGTGCTTCTTGTTGCAGCCTTTCTTGCTCTTGTTGTTGCAGTTCTTCCTTGTTTGCTCTTACTTTTGTTGTTGTTGTTACTAATTGCCACAACCGACTTCTTATTTGTTGCTTCGCTGTTTTACTACTTCCATGTCAATAAATTTTAGGAAGCTTTACTTACACGTCACTTAATTCCTATGTATATACATGTCTAACTCCCAAGCTTCAATTTTTACATATATGCATCTTACTTATGCTTACAAAGGAGTATTTCACTTTTTAAAAGTTAGTCGTGGTATTTTTATGTGATAATATTTTGGTGGCATAGATGTAAAATATAAAACTTAGGTGTTAGATGTGAAAATACATAGGAAATGGGTGGTCTATATGTAAATGCCCGTAGATTTTGTCCTGTTGCTAAATTCTGGTGTTCGATTTCGTTAAGATCTGCAATGGATGACACAGGCTTATCCTAAGGCAAATAAGAGTGGACTTAGTCCTATATCACATAACTGAAAAGTAAAATTTTGTAAAAATTCAAGTGGTTGATCCTCGTACATAAAAACGTTATATCTGTTTCAACTTCAACCCCCCTTTACTTCATCCATATGGATTTATTCATGAAACTCCTTATGAACAACATTATTCAAATCCTTCCAAATTTCCGAAAACATTAATTTTCAATGTCCCTCTATTTAAATTTATTTGTTTAGATTACTTTTAAATAAGCACTTTTGCAATGATATCTTATTACGATTATGGACAGATTGCTATTTTACAACAAAAGCATGGAATGCACAGAGTGTGGGAGCTGCAGCAATTCTAGTTGCTGATGACAAGGTGGAGCCATTGATCACAATGGACACACCTGAAGAAGACAATGGCCGAGGAGATTACTTGCAAAATATATCCATTCCATCGGCACTTATCAGCAAAACCTTTGGGGATAGTCTTAAGAAAGCCCTGAAGGACGGCGAAATGGTAAGCGTAAATTTTGATTGGAGGGAATCGTTACCTCATCCTGATGACCGTGTTGAGTTTTGGACGAATGGCAACAATGAATGTGGCCCCAAATGTGACAGCCAAATAGACTTTGTTAGAAGTTATAAAGGGGCGGCACAGGTACTCGAGAAAAAGGGTTACGCCCAATTTACACCACATTATATAACTTGGTATTGCCCTGAAGTTTTCCTTTTGAGCAAGCAGTGCAAATCACAGTGCATCAACCATGGAAGGTACTGTGCTCCTGATCCTGAACAGGATTTCAGTAAAGGTTATGATGGGAGGGATGTTGTGATCCAGAATATTAGACAGATCTGCTTGTTTAAGGTTGCTAATGAAAGTGGAAAACCATGGCTTTGGTGGGATTATGCGACTGATTTCTCCATTAGATGTCCAATGAAAGAGAAGAAATACACGAAGGAATGTGCTGAAGATGTGATGAATGCATTAGGTAAGTGAGTAATGTGTCAAAATAGTTCTCTAACTATTTACACGAGATCATTTTAGTCCTAGAATCTATAAAAGTATCAAATTAGTCCCCAAGCTATCTAAATTATGGATGAATTAGTTCTTCGTTTGGACTAAATGGTACTTTTATAGACTTTGGGATTACAATGACCCTTGCAATGAAGTCACGGGACTATTTTGACACTTTTCTCTTAGGTATGTGAACAGATTGTTTTTGTCAAAATTTTAAGTGATTCATGCGATTAGGTTGATGTTTTGTGTTTCAAGTAATGTTCTATTTGGTTCATTTCATTTTTTTTTTCACCCTCAGGTGTTGACCTTAAGAAGGTCAATGATTGTATTGGAGATCCTGAGGCTGATGAAGAGAATGCCATTCTGAAGGCTGAACAAGATGCGCAGGTCAGGAAAATATGATGTATATATAAGAGTGAACTGCATAAATACTGTTAATCTGACCATGTCATCTTATCCAAATTTCTGTGTCTTTCACTTATGCTCTCATTTATTCTTGCTTTCAGATTGGCAAGAAATCCCGCGGTGATGTTACTATCCTCCCAACGCACGTCATAAACAACCGGCAGTACAGAGGTGTGTTTGAATTCGCTTCTACTTTTTGTAGTGTGGTCGTATTAAATTTACGAGATATCATCATAATCAGGATTGTTTTTATTGTTAGTCAACATTATGATGTCTTCTTGCTCGCAGGCAAGTTGGATAAGAGTGCTGTGCTTAAAGCAATCTGTGCTGGGTTTCAGGAAACCACAGAGCCAGCTGTGTGCTTGAATGAAGGTTGGGATGACATTTGTTGAGTCATAAACAGATATTTTTTCTTACACTTGGATATTTCTTCAAATATTTATGATTGCATTATCATTTTATACTTTTTCCTTTTTTTAGGAGCATTAACATACATACCACAAAATTCTTATTTATTTACATTTCTAAAACCTAAACATTTATATTTACATGCATACCACTCAAGTATTTAACATTACATCAAAAATAACATCATAACTATCTTTTTAAAAGTTAAATACACGTTTTCATGCATAGTTTTATGACACCAAGGTGTTGTAAGTGTAAATATCAAACTCTGGATGTTAGATATGTAAATACAGAAGAATTATGTGGTATGTATGTAAATTTTCCTTTTTTTTATGATTGTCTACTGCTTATTCTTATTATTCTTTAATAGACATTCAGACAAATGAATGCTTGGAAAACAATGGTGGGTGCTGGAAAGACAAGGTTGCTAATATCACTGCCTGCAGGGTATTATCAGTGTTTTCTAAGTTCGAAATATTTTTCATGATTATTACATAATGTTTCAATTTATTGGTGAATTGGCAAATTGTAGGATACATTCCGTGGAAGAGTTTGTGAATGTCCCATTGTCAAAGGTGTTCATTTTGTTGGAGACGGATATACTCATTGTAAAGGTATCTAACATATTAAATATTGAAACTAAATTTTATCTTGGAAAATAAAATTGTGCTGGATTTTTAGTTATAACCTGGCTGAAAAATAGCAAGCCTTCAGTTTGTGATAGGATTTTCCTTGGATCTACGACTCATAAATCTGATTCTCGTGAAAGAATTATGGAAGCATTGAGGAAGATTGTTGTTAAACTTGAGATATTCATCTAATTTCTAAATTATGTTGTTTCTGCATTCTTGGAAGAGTGATTTTACGGCTCGAATGTGGAAATATATCCAACTTCATGTCCTTCTGCAGCTTCCTATTGTGAAAGGGGGATTAAATACCTTTTATGTTACAATGTAGCATGACAGCATAAGAATATATAATTTCTTTTATAAGGATTTTGTTTATATTATAAAATGCTGGCTTATTATGTATATTGGCAACACCATATTGAGAATCATGTAGACTTATGTCATTTTAATCATTCTATAAATCAAACTAAGGCATTGATCTGTCTTCTACAGCTTCTGGATCTGGAAGATGTGCAATTAACAATGGAGGGTGCTGGAAGGGAACTCAAGGCGGCAAAACATTCTCTGCCTGTTTGGTAAGTGTGTATTGGTCATCAATGTTTTTAGGAATATTTACATACATACCACTCAGTTGCTATGTATTTACATATTGAACACCTAAACTTTAATTTTTACATACATGTCACGTTTACGAATGTACGAAAATGTATTCCGCTTTTTAAAAGTTAAAATAGTGGAGTTTTCTATGTGATATGAAATATTTGGGCACCGTAAATGTAAAAGGTAAAATTTAGATGTTAGATATGTAAATACATAGGAATTAGGTGGTTTATACGTAAATGCCCCATGTTTTAAATGGAATGTTCTTGGCGTTTTTATTTTAAGAAGTTTTAAGCTTTTTCAATGCAGGAATATGAAGCAAATGGATGCAAGTGCCCTGTAGGCTTCAAGGGTGACGGAATTACAACTTGTGAAGGTCTTTATATCCTTTCTATCATGTAATTATACTCCCCGCATTGGTTCTCGATGTAATACTACATCGAAGATATGTGAAAAAAACAAAAGAAAATAGAAAAACCTTTGAGTTTGAGCTTCTAATTTTTGTTACAAATATTGTGAAATCTAAAGTTGCTTTTTCTTCAGATGTGGATGAATGCAAAGAAAAGATTGCCTGCCAGTGCCGGGATTGCAAGTGTAAGAACACATGGGGAAGCTATGAATGCGGCTGCCGTGGCGATCTTCTTTATATGGAAGAGCACGATACCTGTATAAGTGAGTACATTTTAAAATGGTCTGATTATTTTCATGAGATCATTTTAATCTTAGAGTTTATAAAAATGTCAAATTAGTCCCCAAATTCTTTTAATGGAGGTTGAAATAGTCCCTCCTAAAGAGTCTGGTGGCTGTTTCAGCATTTATTGAAAGAATTGGGAGACTAAATTGAGAACTCTGTGAATAAAATAGTCCCTTGCGACAAGCAGTGGTCATTTTGGCATTTTTTCTTAATTTTCTTTTATGGAAATTAGGTGCAATTAATGTTAAGCCAACTTTTACTTCTGCATACCACCACAAATCCAAAACAAAAAAATATATATATGTAATTTGGTTTCCTTGGTTTCAAATTGTAAAATTTGTTGCAGGCAAGAAGGCATCATCAGAAATTAGCTGGAACTTCTTGTGGGCCATTTTATTTGGATTAGAGGCTGCTGGAGTTGCAGGATACGCAGTCTATAAGTACAGGATCCGGGTAAACAAATCTTAAAACCAAATTTCAACTCCCATTTGCGTAGATTTTTATTTTTTATACAAAGTATGCTTTGGCTAAACTATTTACAGATTTTCTTTTTTGTTTCTTTCAAGTTTATAAGTTCATTTTTAAGGGCAATTCATGTCTTGTAAATTTTAAGGTAGTGTCCGATGATTCTTTATATCATGAAATGTGCAGAAGTACATGGACTCGGAGATTCGTGCCATGATGGCACAGTATATGTCATTGGAGAGCCATATAGAAGCACCAACAACTCATACCCGCCTCGCTGATATAGTCTGATATATAGAATATGTATATATATATATATATAATGGGCTATAATCTATACTTGAGAGGCCGGTTTCTATGTACATATAGATGAGTTATGTTATGCCTGGTTTTTTTTTTTTTGCTAGACTGATGCTAGTCAAGGGGTAATTATATAGAGTAAATGATGATCATATTATGAGATTTTGCCGAATTTTATTATGCATGGATGGCTGTCTAAAAATTGTGTCAATGGTATGGTGCTAGTAGCGTACCAAAATCATGAAGATTCTAGTTGATGCTAATTTTGGAGAAATATATAACGCATTGGCAGAGTTGGAGTAGCGATATTCTGTGATGGAGAAGATCATGGGAATGCTTAAATGCTGTTTCAAATACTGGACATTTACATATCAGCTATTTCTATCCCTCAAAAGTCATTTATATCACATTAAAAATCACTTTTATAATTTTTAAAAAATTGACATGCATATTTTTATGCATAAGTATGATGGCCTATATGTAAAAATGAAAATTTTGGTGTAATATAAATACAAAAGAAGTGCAAATTGCCCTTCGAATATTTGGTATGAATAGAATTAGCTTTTGGCTGTTAAATCTACTTTTGAGAGTTCATTTCGCTTCAAAAAATGAATCCATCTTATATTTAAAAAACAAAACGTTAATAGGAGTCTTTATTTCATACAAGTAGTGAACAAATACTAACCAAATCAAACAAATGTTTGAAGGTTCAATTGTGTTTATTTTTTCTTTAAAATAATAAAATTTAAATAAAACCAGACTGGTCCTAAATTAAAACTTTTTATGGAAAGTATTGTTTCAGATACGCTAAAAATTTGTACTCCTATGAACCTGAACACAAGCTGCTACGGATTTAGCCCTATACATCCTTTCCCTTTCTCATAATTTCAACTTTACCCAAACAAAAGAAAAACTGATGTTTATATAAGCTTATAATTTATCTCCTAAAAAATGGGATAACGATTTTTAAACACCATAAACATTTCATAAAGATTTACTGCAATTATTAGAGTAATTTTATCCTCAGGCAAAACAAAGAAGAGCAACTTCTCTAGAATTTCTGAATCGCTACAAGCATTATATGGCATTGAGTGGCAGAAAAACGGCAATATATATATATATATATATATATTATATCAAAATCTATAGCTTACATAATACCAACTTGATTTCTTCCAACCCCAATGAAAGTTATCTTCCTTAATCCATGAAATTCAGCTGAATCCAGAGACAGAGTGAATCCCATTAAGAACTTCCCAACTGTTCTGTAAGATGCCATGCGTTTAGTTGGAAAAATGTAAATAGAGATTTGTAAAACTAAACAAGAGATTCAGACCTCCTTGGGCTTGTTATTTATCAGAGCTTTCATCCAAACTTGAACTGTGTGTGCTTTCATCAATCACTAACCTATACACATAGAATGCTAGCATTGCTCCGCTGCATGCATGGAGATTAAAGTTAAGCAATAGCAGAAAAAAAGAAAATGTTACAACTCATTTACAATAGTCATTGTAAGTTAAGAAAAAGATCTGGATTCATCATGGGGCTGAACGAAGAACAATTGCGATAAATGATGGTAATATGAATGGTCTTTTATGCCTTTTGAAATGACAAATGTATCCAATACCTTCATGAGATTGATAAACAAAGTTCCAAGTCCATTCATTTAAAAGCTTTTGGTGTACTTTAATAACATGAATTTCTTGCTCGATTGAGACTGAGCATCTAGATCATTTAAATTAGAGGTTGGGAAGTTGTACATAATCTAAAAGTAAACATTTGCACGGTCATAAATAATATTTAGATGCATTTACATACATGCCACACAGTTCTTATATATTTACATAATTTAACACCTAAACTTTCCTATTTGCATGCATAACACTCAAATCTATAACATCACATAAAAAATCCATTCCTCCTAACTTTATAAAAGTAAAATATACTTTTTTATGCATAGGATTATAACACCAAAAATGTTATAAATGTAAATATTTAACTTTAGGTGTTAGCTATGTAAATACATAAGAATTGTGTCTCATGTATGTAATTTACCTAATAATTACGAGCTTATGATGTCATTCAAGGATATTCAACTGGATCTCTCAAAAATCAAGGCAATCCTTGATTTACAGGTTCACAACATTCTACCAGCAGTTCAGTAAGAAATTCCACACTTGTTGAAGATATTGGTGATATTATTTGCTGCCAAAAGAATTCATCCTCATTTCTAATCAAAAGGATTGGAGTAATAAATATGTCAAGTGAAGTGAATACTTTCAGGATTATCCTTGCCCCAAAACATACAATGGATGCACTAACCCGATTCTCTTTACTCCACACTTCTACACATTGATGTTGCTTAATTTTGACAAAATATGAGACTAGCATGTAGAATGACTTCATTGATTTATCAAAATCACAAGAATATGCATACATTCTTTATGTTTCTTTAATGGTTTGAGATGGATATCTTTATAAATGAAGTGGAATTGGCATTTTTCAGAGTCAATTGGAATTAACACAATGGTGGTATGGCAAGTAGCATAGGTTACAATAAGATCATACATTTGCTAGGGATATATTTTGTTATTTAGCTTTTTTTTTTCTTTTTTTTTGCTAGGGATTATTGTCCTTTGGGATTTTGCTGGAATAAATTTTAAGCTTCATGAATGCCACATGAAAAAAAGTTGTCAGCACACGTTTAAAAACCAATTGTCTCCCTCTCGTTGATTTCAATGGTTAATTTGTCTATGATTTTTTATTGAATTACCAAAGACTATTCGTTACCATAACAATATACTAGTGCTAGAAATTAAATTTTCTAAAATAACTCACATTATTTTACGCTCCTACTCATACATCTTATTTTACAAAATTTTATTTAATAAATAGTTAGTTGCATGAGTTACCCAATACCATAATATCTCATATAGATGCCAGCATTATTTTTATTTCTAGAAGACCTTAACAAATTATTAGGTAGTAAATGAAGCAACGTTTGCATGTCCTTTTCTTCAACAAAGGAAGCATTGAATATAGTAAACTAAAGGTATCCTGAAGTCTATGGTAGGGAATAAGAACTCATTTATAAAATAAAGATGATCCATCACCTAATACTCTACTCAAAGATGAACCTTTGGTGACAGATCATTTTCAATGCATTCAATTGAATGCAATAAGAATGCAAGCCTCAAAAGATTTATTGAAGACGATCAAATTTATGTTTGTCTTTTAGTCTTTATGATGTAAGAGTGTACATTCTCATTAAGAATGGTTTAAATTTACTGAACGAAGTTATTGCCATGATTTGAATGGAAGAAGAGAGAAAGGGAGTCAATGCCAAGAACCTCATGGAAGGTTCCACATTGGTAATAAGGGCTGCAGACATCAAGCACTCTCATTAAAAAGCTATCTTTTCTCAAATAACACAAGCAAACTAAATCCAGTAAAGATACTCGATAAAAATTCTCTACGGTACATATATTACAGAAAAAGCTTGTCATACAAATGAAAGATGTTAGAATCTTCTTAGCAAACCACCAATAAAAAAATTGGACAACAGAAGGAGAGGCACAAAAACAAAAACGCGCATGCATATAGAAAAAGATTACAGCAAAATCACCCACCACATTCTACAAAGAAGGAAAATAAAAAGGTTGAAATTTTTATTGGCATCAGCAAAAAAGACTCCTAAGATCGGTGTTTGTTCTCTTCCATCCTCAGGTATTGTCTTTTCTCATGCTTCTAAAGTCTCAATTATATATAATTTCAATTACAGGATTATTGCTTAAAAGGTTATACAACCAACTCATCACACAAACTTATTTCATAAATTCCCTATCCCAACAACAAGAAAACAACTATTGTGGTCAACCCTTGATAATCATTCAACAACAACAATAAATGTTTATCCCATTAAGTGGGGTCAGCTACATGAATCCTTTTTTCTCCATTGTGTCCTATTGAGTGTCATACTTTAATTATTTAATTCTAATATTTAATTCTAATAAATTAATATCATTTTTTATTCCACATTGCCCAGATCCATTTAGGTCTACCTCTACCTTTCTTAATATAAGTCAAATTTAAAACATCTATTCTCCTAACTGGATCATCAGATGATCGACATTTAATGAGACCAAACCACACCTAAACCGACTCTCTTTAATATTGTGTTGCATTGGAGCTACGCCAACCCTTTCACAGATGTATTCGTGAGTGTAAAGCAACTCATTCACCTAAGCACTCTCATCTGAACAATACTTAACTTATTTTTATGCTTTCTCTTTTATAGGCCAACATTCTGTGCCATAAGCATTTCAAGTCTCAACACGATCTAATAAAATTTTTCATTTCAAGTCCAAGTGGTACTTTTCTATCACACAATAGGCCTGATGCATTCCTCCACTTCAGCCATCCAACTCGAATTCGCCATCCAACTCGAATGCCATCCAACTCGAATTCTATTAATAACACCTGATCTATATCACCATCACTTTGAACAATAGATCAGAGATATCTAAAACGTTCTCTCCTTTTAATGATTTGATAACCCATTATTGCAACTCTGTCACTAGATCTACTACTGCTAAAAATTACATTCCAGGTATTTGATTTTAGATCTAGTCAAACAATGGCCTTTAGACACTAAAGTAGAACTCCATAATTCAAGTTTTTCCTGAACACTTTCTCTAGTCTTATCCACACAAAAGGATATCATCAACGAAAAGCATCACCTAGGTACATCCTCCTGTAAATGTCAAGTAAGAGCATCCATAACTAAAGCAAAAAGATATGGGTTTAAAGCCGATTCTTGATGTAATCCAACTAAAACTTGATGTAATCCAACTTAATCCAACTAAAACAACAAAATACTTGGTTAAACATCCTTCTGTTAGAACACAAATAGCACCTCTAATATATAGCACCTCTAATATATATATTTTTAATAACATGAATTAAGTCGTATCAACACTTTTTTTTTTCTAGAACTCTTTAAAGAACTTCTTTTGGAACCTTATCATAAGCTTTTTCTAAATCAATAAAATCATATGTAGATCATCCTTACTCTCCATACTTCTCCATCAAACCTCTCAATAAATGTATAGCTTCCATAGTAGACTTTTCCGACATAAATCCAAACTAATTATAAGAAATTTTCGTATCACGTCTTAACCTATGTTCAATTACTCTCTCCCATAATTTTAATGTATGACGTCTTAACTTAATTCTTCTATAATTTGCACATTCTTGTGCATTCATTTTATTCATAAAAATGGGAACCAAAATACTCTCCATCCACTCCTCAATCATCTTTTTAGCTTTAAAAATAATATTAAAAGTTAAGCCAAAAAATTCTCAAATCCTTGACAATCATTGCCTGCCAAAAAAAATATTTTTATAAAAAAATCCCCAAAACTTTGAAATATCTTACATTACTTAAAATATTTATCAACTTGGTATCAATCCAAATAAAAACATAGTAGTGTGTTTTAATATTCACTTATCTATTTCAAAAACAAAGCATTGACGGGTGATTGAGCATACCAAAAAAGAGACGACCCGTACCAGCTTGAGAAATCCAATGATCCAGCAATCTCATCTTTTCTTTCCAAAGCTTTTGAAACCAATAAAGTAAGAATATGGACTCAAAACCGATATTTTTGTCCATCCATCCTTTGTTATTTTCAAAAACATATTTCTTTTATTATTAAAAAAAACCAATATCAAATAATTTCATCATCATATTTGTGATTTAACAAAACACAATATGGTGACATCTGGGGCATTCCTCCAAACCTAACATCATGATGGTTTGGTTGCTTGTGTCATTTATCGATGATTCCACCCATGTACCATAATTTTTTTTTACTTTAAACCAAATGATGTTTAGTATCATTTTTTACATCTTTTTCGCCTAGCGAAAAATAAATTTGGTGTTGAAATTAAAACCGTAAAACTAGTAATGCCGGTCTTTTTTTAACCAATCTATCTCATTATACTTTCAGAAAAAAATGAATAGGACATAAGGCTTCTTATATGTAAACACCCCGATAAAATGAGATGGTTGAATTGAAGCACAACCACCTACTTGCCACCACAAGAGCTCTATGTTTTCAAAAGAATGTTTCAAAATAGCATTAAAGAGAAGTTCTTTTAACCAGCGCTCACATCATAAATTGATTAACTAAAAGGGTCTCTGGATTCAATAGTTCTAAATCCAGATTATTTAAATGTTGCCTTATTATATCTATATCTATATCAATATCTATATCCATATCTATATATATAAACTTGATCCAACTTTCCTATCTCTCACATAAATAATTGCAAGTACTACCAACCCTCACAAAAAAAAAATGATGCACTATCTGCAAATATCACTTTTAATAAAGATCACTATTTTACTGCTACTTGTCTCAAAAAAAAAAAAAATCATTCATAAATAACTTTTTTCCTCCCAGATTACTCTTCTTTATCTCGTCCTAACAAGCAAATCTACTTCAAAGCTAACAAACCCTACAAAAATAAAGCCTATACCATACCACCTACTCAGCCATTTTACTTTACTAGCAAAAAAAGGTATATCAATCAACATGGGTAAAAACAACTGAGTTAACAAGGATATATAATATATACATATAGAAGAATAAAAATATAAATAAGGATATATTAGATCATTTTCTCCTATTCTTTTTTTATAATTGTTAATGTCCTCCATAAAATGTTAAAAAAGATCCTGTACTAATGATTGGGCTTGTTACTTTAAACTTTTCCTCAAATTGATAGCTTATAATATACTAATGATAATTTGTCATTTCATGATGCCTATTCATTGAAAATAATATTCTCAAGAATCCCTTCAATAACTTTAAGGAGATTTTGAGCCTTGAATTCAGCTTCTCAAAATCTTCTTTGATGTACCTTGATAAAAAGTCAAGCTTGGGATTGATCTTTGATAATAATATTGGATACTCATTAGAATACTTACCATTCAAATACTTGGAGATATTCCTTTGAGCTTTAAAATTTTCAAACATGCCCTCTCATTGACAGGATTCAATAGAAGCGTGAATCTTCACAAAACAATTTCCTCCCAAATACCATCTTTTATTCCTTTGTACTATCTTTCTCTCTTCTAGATTCCTAAATATAATAAAAAAATGATAATATCAGAAGAAATTTCTATTGGAGATGCATTGATGATACATCTTAGTAGAGGCATTAATCTAATTAACTATAAGAACATTTGAAACCTTAATAATATTGGGGGCCTTGGTATTAAGGATCTCAGGACAATAATTTATCCCAGTCAAAAGATTGACATCCTTTCATGGCTTTCAGCGATAGCAAGTAAGGTCTCAATTAGTTCCTAGTGCTCTTTCTTAATGATGAGGAGTACCAATCAAAAAAGAAAAAAATGTTCATGAACTTTGCAAATTAATTGCACCTCTCAAAAGTAAAGTTTTATCATGTTTCCTCTTTATAAGGATGATCCCCACCAACGTATAGCTTCTATTTGAAGGGATTGTCACTTTTACTCCAAATGACACTTGTTCTTGGAAACTCAAAGATAACATTCATATCATTTTTGATTGTCCATTTATATATGATATTTGAAAGAGGCTACAAAATTTTTTGGCATTTAATGTCCTATTGTTAGCTTGGACTAGGTCTTCGTTTGGTAGAAAGGAATATAACAAGAAGAAATTAGAGAAGTATAGTGTCTTTTTCTACTCTACCATCTTCCTCGTATGAAATGAAAAAAAAACGCTAATTTTTTCCTAATAAAAGAAGGCTGACAATTTTTTTGGATTGGTGTTATGAATATTGCATTCTAGAATCAAACAGACTTAGGGCCAAGATGAGTGAAATCAACAATAGTATTGAAGAAAATTATTTTTCATTTCACCATAAATGTACATTTTACTACCTATTTGCTTTGACGCTATACTTTGTTAGCGTGTTTCCATTCTTTCCTTTGTGATTGTTCTAGAGACTTTCTTGTTATGCAATGAGAATGGCTCATAAAGCACTTTCATCAAAAAATAATAATAAAAATAAATAAAAGTTTGCAATTAAAACTAGGTGTTCCAAATTAATGAGAACAACAAATAGTACATTCTGATTAGAAATTTCACTGGAAATAAACGTAAATTTTTATTAAAAAAAATATTGAAGTTGAATATGCTAAAGGGATTTGAGTTTATGATAATGTGGTCAATATAGCCAAGATAATAAAAAAGAAATAAGAATATTAAGATAAATGTGTGGTAAAAATATAAATAATAGATTAGAAAAAGATTTATTGAATAAACAGTGAAAGTAGCACGCATTAAAATTAAGGTAATGGTAAGCAAGTACAATAGAGGAATGGATGGTAAAAGATGCGCTAAATAAGTAGAAAATATATGTGTAAGGATTATTAAAGAAAGAAAGTAACAAAAGTAACATTGCTAGAAGTCTCACATGATAAAAAAAACAGCGACAAGGCTAGAAAATGAGATAATAGAAAACGTTTTGCAAAATATCATTAGCATGCAGCATCTCTTGTACCACTCAATAGGGATGAACAGAAAATGAGGGATCATATATCCACAAGTAGCTGGAAGAAGGCTAATGAATATTATGATGACATTTACAGTGATGGTAATATGATTTACTCGATCACGAAGAGCTATTGAGACACATACATGAAGAATACATGAATGTCCTGTTCTTAACAACATTTTCTATGATAACTCAAGACCTACAGTCCCAAAAATGAACTCTATTGAACGCCCAAGCAAAAGAAAAAACTAATTAAACAGAATACTGATCAACATGATCCAGTTGAATTAGAACGGAAATTGCAAATATATGAATTAAAAATTCTGCTATTCGCAGTAAGATAAAACATCATTACTGAAAAAAAGAGGCATTTACATACACACCACCCAATTCCTATGTATTTAAAGATCTAACAGCTAAACTTTACTTTTTACATTTATACCACCCAAAGCTTTTATATCACAACAAAAATACTATTATTTTAACTTTTAAAATATGAAATACTCTATTTCATGCATAACTAAGGCGGCATATATATATGTAAAAATTGAAGTATAGGTGTTGGTTATGTAAATACATAAGAATTGTGATATATATATAAATGCGTCTTTAAATATCATGATTTTAATGAAAATTGTATAAGAATAGTTGGAAAAAAAAAGTAACCTTATGAAAGTCATCAAGAATGTTGGGAAGGATTTAATCTGCAAGAGCAAACAAATAATCAGAAGGAATGACACTTCCTATTCAAGTGAGGTCAATGACTCTGATGTACGGAGACATTTTATTTTTTGCAAATGACAAAGTTGTACCTTTGAAAACAACCGCCATTCCCGTATAAATATAACTGTGGCAATTGCTGCAAAAAAAAAAAAAGAAAAAAGAAAAACAATTAGAAGATAAAATTCAAGCTAACATTGTGTCAGAAAAGAAATATCAATCTTGAATCCTGCAACACAAAACCTTAGCACTAAGATTTTGGTCAACAAAAGCAGGATAATATATGGAGAGGATAGCTTAACAGAATGGATTGGTAATTAACGCCATGGCATACACTGACAAAACTTATTAACTTACGTGCGAAACCAAAGTTCTGAAATTTTGGTCAACGAAAGCAGGATAATATATGGAGAGGATATCGTAACAGAAATGATTGGTTATTAATGTCATGACATACATTGACAAAACTTATTAACTTATGTGCTGCTTGACCTCTACAAATATTAATTAAGAATAAAATACACAGCATACTAACTTTTCAAAATCTTCTTAGAAATACAAGCAGCAGACTGTCAAAAAATTGTTAAGGTGGAAGCCCTTGAATTATTAAGCTAGATGCAGTTGCTCTAGTAAATGCAAAGACATGCTTCAAATAAGCAGTTAAGGCCTGGAATAGCAGAAAGTTTTCAACCTACTGAAATTTAAGAGAAATAACAGATCCATGTAGATTAGAATTATCAAATTACTGAAAGATTAGGCACTTTTTAATATACGTATCACCATCAATAATATTGTTAATTATTTTAAGATTTTGAAAGAGTTGGGTAAAAAATTAAAATAGTTTTGATCAATTTCAATCCTTCAATCTGCTTTAGACTACAAGAAAATAATAATACCACGTTATATAGGCCATACAAGAACCATGCGGTCACATACTCAAACATGAAGCAGCATAGATGACGTGACAACAAAAAAAAAAAAAAAAAAACTTTAGTGGTTGTTTGGGATTATTTTTATTTTATTTTGTTTATGTTTTGATTAAAAAAAAAACACATTTGGTATGATATAAAAAATATCTAAGAGAAACGTATAAGCAGTGTTATTTGAGTATTCTCTTGCATAGTGAGCCTTATAGTTGCATCATAAATATATAAAAAAGAAGATACAAGAGGATAATCTTTCTCGTATCCCAGGCATAACATTATCCAACCTTCTAGTAACATATTGTCAGGCCCTACATCCTTATTTATCTTGTCTCACACAGTCCATGTATACATCTTAGAATTTTCATATTTAGCATAATACAATCATATCTTCTGTTTTTTACATGATGCTGGAGGTGAAGGGACTACATTCATTGCAAATGGCATAATTAATGTATCATGTTGCTCCAAGGGCACAAGCAACTAAAGTTTTGCATAAACTAATAAAACAATGCAACAAGTAACAAACTCTTCAATTGAAAGCATTTAAAAAAAAACAAGTACATACAAAAGGCAATGGATGATGTAAACTTCTCAGTTTTAGTAACGTGAACTCACCACCAATTTAACTTCTCAATGTTCTATATAAGCAATATAAATAGTGTTAGAAGCTTACTCTAGCCACATAAGACTACATCAAGCAGACCGACAAACTAAGATCAAACATTAGTTTTATCAGAAATTATGCCATTTGAGGATGAAGTAATCGTTAGTTGGTTCTAAATTCATTGAATGAATATCTTGCTATGAATATTGCTTCAATTAGAGAAATAACTCTGATTATGAAACAATAGCGTAAGCTGTACAGACATGTGATATGCTGTTAAGCGATTAAATTCATCTCTCTTTTAGCCAATTTTTATTCATTTTCCTCTCATGTCAATTAAACATTAATAATTCAATGGCAAAAGGAGCACATTAAAAACAATAACCATATATTTTCTCTTAGAACCTATTTGGAGCAACTGCAGATGTTTGAAGAAATAGTTGTGCAGCTGCTGTAGAAGAAGTTGTTGATAATAATGTTGTCTGTTTGCTTAGTCCAACTGCGCATCAGCTGTGTTGAGTTATTTTTTAATAGAGACTATATTGCCCTTCTATATATATGATATATGTAAGCTAATCATTTCAAATTAACACACACATAACAACGGATATGAAAATTTGAAAAATCACAAGTCCAAAATATTACATAAAAAATTATACATCACAAAACATTAAGGAACAAAAAATTAAAACTATAACAGCAATAAGTAATATTATTATAATATTACTTTTAAAATCTAAATGGTCAAGTTTCTACCGGAAAACATGCACTCTAAAGCTACTCTATTTCCTTACAAAACAAGAATTTATTAAAGAAAAATAGTTTTTATTAAAGTTACAAAGACGTACTTACAAGAACAAACAAATACTAGTAACAGCAGTAATACAAAGATAAGTTAAAAAAAATGAGGTCTCAAAATTCAATATAAATATGCAATAACTGAATTTTTAATAAAAGGATAAAAGAAGAAGAAGAAGGAGGTGCAGGCGGTTCGAGACACAACCCCTCATAAGAAATTTATGGCTCACTCCTTCGCACGTCCCCTCATTCGAATCACGAATGAGAGAAAGAGAGAGAGCAACAGAGGAGAAAGAAGAAGAAAGAGGAGGAAGAAAAGGAGTGGAGAGTATCCTTACCTGAAATGACGCCAAACCCTAGCGAGTTGGTCGAGGACGTGAAGAGGTCACGGCTTCCAGCGCTGCCATAGTGCGAAAGAGGGGAGGGAAGGAAGAGGAGAAGTCAAAGGAAGTAGAAAATTTTGTGTTATGCTCGCGTACAAAGATCGAAGGAGGAAGCATTCGACACGGAACCATGGCTGGCATGCATTGCTCAGGATTGTACCATGACGAAGAGGAGGGAAGGAGGATCTTTAGATTATTGTGATTGTTTCTAGATGCTTTAATTTTATTGCACTTTGTGGATTAGTGTCTTTATTATATATTGGAAGTTTCTAAAAATTTTGTAGATAGTAAAAATGAAATGTTAACACCGATATGACCGGAGTTCCCACCTTGGTTAATTCTAAGCACCGGGTCCGGTTATGACAAAAGTGCTATCAGAGCAATTAAGTTGGATCATGATCTAAAAGAGCTATTAGATGGTTATATTAATTCATAAGAGATATTAATGAAGGGTGGTTAAATTGTGTCTAATTTTAATATTTCTTTCATTATTTCAGAAATATAAAGAATCAGGGGGAAGAACCTGGAGACGATATGGTAGAAGTTGAGACACCACCACAGATTGCAGTGAATATAGATGCATTTACTGAGATTATGACTATGGTAACACAATTAATTAGAAATTCTCAGCCTCAAAGCTAGTTTCAATAAGTACTTAGAAATTATTTCAGGATACGAGGTCATCTCTCTTTTCTGGAGAAGGATGTCCAGTGGATATTGAAACAAGTTGTTGAGAGTAGAGAAAATCCTAGTTGGATTGTCTTGTCCTCCAAAGAGGATGGTTACACTGGCTACATTCCCATTGGAGGGAGAAGCTGAGAGACGGTGGTGTGGTCAATTGCAAGAGAAATTTGAGGGTAGAGCTAGTCACCTGATTCAGTGGAATGACTTGATACTTTTAGAGACCGGTTCGTACCACTGTCAGCTGAATCTTCAGGAGGTATGGTAGACCAAGAGCAGCTGAATCTTCAAAATCAGTGTCAAATGCAGGTCAGCTTCAATGAAATATTCAGTCCAGAGCATATGCTCTTTCGCAGCAGGAAGCTAAGGACTCTCTTTGACATCATCCCAGGTACATTTCGCTCTTTAACAATTTTAACCTAGTGCATTTTAAGCATCATAAGATTTATGTAATGTCATACATAAACAACTTAGAATTTAAATGTATTCATAAGCTGACAATAAATTTTTCATGTTATGATTTTAATGATAGGTATCATATATCTTCAGAGTAGGCCAATAAAAGCATTGTTTGATTCAAGAGTATGACATTTTTTTATAGATGAGAAGCTGGTTAAAGTGATGCAATTGAATGTTATGTCAATGTCTGTGATATTATCGGTTAGAATGTCAAATGGTACTTTTCTGGAAGTTAATCAATCATGTGAGGAGAAGCTTATGATTGACGGAAAAGATTTTGAGGCCTAACTTATTGTATTGCCCTTAGAGGAGTTTTAGGTGATTTTAGCCATGGATTGGATGTTAAAATTTTATCACTATTGATTGCAATGACAAGACCATAAAAATAAATGTTCCTGGAAAGCAGAAGTTAAATTTTCTGGTGATAGAGGATTGACATCTATGAGAATTACATGTTTGAAGGCTTTTAAATTGTAAATCGCGAAAGTCATGGTTTTCTTATTCAGGTAAAAAATACTTCTAAGGAATAACAGTCTTTGGGATATATTCAAGTGGTAAGAGAATATCCAGAGGTGTTATTTGATAATTTACCAGTGCTACCGCCAGTGCAAGAAATTGATTTCACTATTGATCTATTGTTAAGCCCTACCGAATGGCAATTAAGGAGTGCAAAAGCTGAAAAGCAAACTGCATAAGTTACTAGATAAGGGATTCATCTGACCTCGTACCTCACCTTGGGGAGCTCCAGTATTATTCGTAAAGAAGAAGGGCGAGAACTTCAGGATGTGCATTGATTATAGAGAGTTGAAGAAGCTCACGATTAAAAAAAAATATCCACTGTCGGGGATTGACAATTGGTTTGACCAGTTGAAAAGGGTCTTTATATTTTCAAAGAGTGATTTGAGATCGGGCTATTAACAACTGAGGATTAGAGAAGAAGACATAGTGGAGACCGCTTTCAGGACCAGACATGAGCACTATGAATTCGTGGTGATGCCATTTGGATGCAAATGCTCCAGCAATTTTCATGCACCTAATGAACAAAATCTTCAGGCAATTTTTAGATACTTTCCTGATTAATTTTATAGATGATATTCTGATGTATTCAAGTGATGAAGTCAGTCATATAGATCACTTACATGTGCTACATGTTTTGAAGGAGAATACACTTTATGCCAAATTTTCTAAATATGAATTTTGACAATGCTCCAACAATTTTCATGCACATAATGAACAGGATCTTCAGGCAGTTTTTAGATACTTTCCTGATTATTCTTATAGATGATATTCTGAGTCATATAAATCACTTACATGTGCTATAGGTTTTGAAGGAGAATACACTTTATGCCAAATTTTCTAAATATGAATTTTTGCTTAAGAGTATAGCTTTTCTTCAAAATGGCATATTTGTTGATCATAACAAGGTGAAGGCGATTGTAGATTGGTTGTGATCTACTACTGTTACTGAGGTCAAAAGTTTTCTAGGTTTGATTGGTTATTACAGAAGATTTGTCGATGGGTTTTCAATGATCGCAATGTCGTTGCCAAGGTTAACTCAAAAGGCATTAAAGTTTGATTGTTCTGATCGTTGTGAGGAGGTTTTTCAAAAGTTGAAGACTGGATGTCTGCTCCAGTTTTGTTCATTCCTTCAGGTTCGAATAAGTTTAGATTTTCAGTGATGCATCTTTGAGAAGTTTGGGTTGTGTATTTATGCAGCATAGTAGGGTCATTGCATATGCATCAGAGTAATTGAAAAATCACGAAAAGAATTTAAGTTGAATGGAACTGAAAAAAAACCAATCTGGAGGATAAGACAATCTATGGAGGAGGAAGAGGGTGAAGACCTAAAGGATGAGAATGGAGAGGAGTACTAATTTGTAGCCTCCAAGCAGAGATGTTAGTAATTCAAACTAAGCACATGAGAGAAACTCTAGCAGAATTATCAAGGGTTATCCTAGAAGGTAGTAAGTTTGAGATAATGAATGTTGATAAAGAATTTGAGGATGTGATTCCACGAACTACCTTTTTGCATGTGTTAAGAGAAGCATCAACAAAACTGACATTAGTTGTCCAAGATTGTCACGAGTACAAAGAGCTAACACCAGACAATGGCAACCCCAGATAAAAACATTTCAAGGTTTTCAGACATACAGTCTACCTCCTAAGTTGTTATTGCTTAGAGAGGTTCGATATGTCAGAAATAAGAAAATTTTGAAGTATATCTGAAAGGCTATATGGAGTAATCTGGCTGCAAAATTTTAGTTCAGTTCAAAAATTTCATTCCACATAAATAGCCAGATATGGGTAGTCAGACGATACCTCAAAAATCTTGAAGTGTGTTTTATGGGAAGGACTATTCAATAGTGCGATCCAAGCCCTTCCAAAGAAGAAGAAAAAGCTTCTCATAGCCAGGAAGAATTAGCAGGAGAGTATCGGGGATCCCATAATCATATTTTCGGGGGAGTCTACAGTCTGCGGGTTCCTCCCACGATCTCAAGAATAAATGGCCCGAGAATTTCATTTTTTTTGTTTATTTCCTATTTTCTGCAAGTTTCCTTCTTTCTTTCATTTCTAATTTTCTTCCTAATTCTCTATTTTTAAGTAGGGTTTTACTTGATGGATTTTTTATATGTTATTATTTTCTAGTTTAGTGGACTTTCGAAAATTGTCATTTAGTTTAGAGATTGAATCTCTATTTTATGCTCTCTAGAGTTGTGTAGTTGTATCTTGCTTATAAACATGTGGCAGAATCTCCTCGCAGCCCGTATCTCACCGTTTCGCCGTCCAACTGATTGATTTCAGCCGGGACAGATGTAGAGGACGGCAAACCTGTCGTCCAACAACAGATTTATCCCAGCAATTCATTCCAAACACTAGTGAACTATTAGCCTTTCCTTACTATTTCACAAACACTTCCCCGTGAAATCCGCTTCTTCAAATATCTTCTAAGAGCTCTAGAACGATATCAGTCAGTTATTATTCTCATTTTCTAATCTTTTATATATTTTCTAGTAGACTTTGGTGCTCCAAATCCCATTGGTCTAAGTCACTCCTGATAAAACCACGTAAAGCTCGGTATTCATATCTATGTGCTTGGGTTTAGTGATGTCTATCATATTTTTGTGTCACGCTGCTTTTTTTAAACACTCAAAGAGTGTTTGGGCCTCTATTGTACAAAAAAAATGATGGAGTAAACTACTCAAATGGCGTTCATAAAATAATAGCTTTAAGAAACTACGAGAGAAATTTCAAGGCATCAAACAAAATCTATATGTAATTAAGACAATGGAAAAAGATTGAAGCTATCGAGTATAGACAGACCAGCTTGCCCATTCAAAAATAGTCGTGAAGGTTGTCCGCTCCTCCAAGATCTTAAACTCAATATACCTAGGGCCAACAGGAAACTACCAAGAATAGCACCAAACCGAATTGCTGGTATGCTTCCTGTCAACATAAAGTTAAGAAAGCCCCCAATTGCAAGTAATGAGCCTACAAAGTAAAAAGGTTTACACGTTAGAAATCACCACTGCCTGGAACAGCATGAAGGTAAATTATGTTCTGACAAACTACCATAAAGTAAATTTACAATATAGGCTGGGGGGTTTCAGATCCATACCATAAGGAATGCCAACATAAAAGTCACGGACTGCTGAATTCAACTCATCTGGTGCAGAGGCAAAAGTTTCCACTATATCTTTAACAGATTCAGGAGAATTAACTGCTGCTGTAGAAAGATAAACTTGACTTCCTTGACTTATTTCTTTTGCTACCATACTCAAGTCACGCCTTGTTTTGTCTGCTTGAATCTTCAAAGCTTCAGAAGTCTCTTCCAATATTGCAATTGCTTTCTTTGAGTATACATCATATGCTTCCTGTGATATCTCTTTCATCTTCTTAGCTTCCTCTTTAAACGATTCAAGGGTCTGTTTCCATGCTTCCTGTGAAGCATCTTCTTTATATTTTAGCTCGCTGGCCTTCTCCACTTCTATATCTGAACGATTCTGCATATAATTGGAAGAAGAGACAAGTGAAAGGAAGAACATAAGGCAAAAAAAATAAATAAATAAAACTCGATGAAATAGTGGTTGATAATAAGTTTTCTTAAACAAAGCATCTTGTCCATGATCAAAAGTAACTTCAAGTCTTACTGAAAAAAAATTAGCACTTCAACTAGCTGACTATCACAGTTAACTCTTAGACTATTTGAAATATACTAATTCAGCAGATAAGGTGGTGAATCAAAGCCCCCATTTGTTGCTGACTTGCACATAGAAAACCAAAGCATTTTAATAGTGAAGGGGCTTTTACAGGCATACCATAAAATTATTATGTATTTACATATATAACACCTAAGCTTCATATTTACATGTATAGCACTCAAATCTTTAGGGTCACATACAAAATACCACTATTTTTAACATTTTAAAAGTAAAATGCACCTTTTCATGCATGGGTTTATGCCACCAAAGTGTTATAAATGTAAAAATGAAATTTTGGGTAAATACATAAAAATTATGTGGTACTTATGTAAATTTCTCAATTGTAAAACCTCCTAAACTTATGTATCATATGTAGCATAGCCCATAATGGTTTCCATTACAATGATAAACAACATCTATGTTAAACACTAGAGGACACCTAAAAATGGATCGGTGAACTCCCATCCAAATCTTAAACAAACATATTGGCTTTTCTTCTCTAGTAACACTCTACAAAAATAACCGCTTCCAAAAGCCAATCACAAATTAAAAGTAAAGTATAAAAATATAACAATCTATATCCACCACAATACTCAAAAAAAAAAAAAAAATTACGTATAAACAAGATCATTTTCCTTCCAAATTGTTTCAATTCAAAATAATGTTTGAAAAAACAATGAATTTAACATATTCCATCAATTAATTGGATGGAATTAGAAATCAATATTATTTTTAAAACCTAAAAGCATCTTCAAAGTCCTTCAAATATGATGATTTCAATTTCCACATAAAATAATTGAAAAAAAAACATCACTTTCCAAATAAGTCATAATAACACGTTATCAGCATCCACTCCTCAAAAGGCAGAGGCAAAAACTTAAAGCAAGATACAAAAAATTTCCATTTATATCCACAAAAGAACGGTCCAAAAAACAGACAAAAAACTTCTTAAATATATAAATGGAATTCATTTTCTTGACAAACAGATTGATGTTAGAATACATGTTCTGTAAAACAATGAATTTAATATAAACTCTTTCATTGGGCTGGATGCATTTAAAAATTAATAATATTTTAAAACAAAACAAACACCATCAATTCCTCAAATGTGATGAGCAATTGAGCACACAAATCAGTAAAAAAAACAAAAACGAAATCACCATTTTCTAAAACACATTTTCTCTCTACAAGCAAGAAAATATGCCCTAATAAGCAATAACACTTGATTAACACTCCCCAAAAGATAGTCGCAAAAAATGAAGCAACGCACCAAGCACTCTCAATTTATATCCACCAAAGAACAATCCAAATCGAACCAAAAATCATTTTTTGAAGGTATACACGCATCCATTTCTCCAAATTTCACGAGGGCTCATTGCCTAGCTTCGGTGTGTGTATAGAACACACGAATCGGTTATGTGGAGAAAACATCCTCTCCACTATACATGGATCCTTTTATTTAGAAAACGGTTTCTGAAAATGATAAACATACTGAAATCCTTCATTTGTTTCTCTGCAGCCAGAATCAATGATGAATCCAAATTTTTTGTACACAAAAGAGCTTAAAATAAAATCACCATTTCCCAAAACTTATTCTCTATCTACAAACAACCGTCAGCCCTAAAACAAATTAGCAACGCAAATGCAAACAATTGAGAGATCTGGAGAAATGCATTACCGACTCTTCATGCGCAGTTAGCGGAAGAAAACTCGGAAACCGCCGATTCAATAAGCGTATTCGTGCCCCAAATCCACGCTTTGAGAAATCACATCGCCTCAAAATTTTCCAAGCCTCGGATCCAGAGCTTGCAGACAACGAAGCGCAGGGGAGTGTGCGTGAACTTCTTGAGTGTTGTGAGTAACGGCTAGGGTTAGGTTTCAAGGTGGGAATGAAGGACAGGTAAGCGGCAGCCATTGCGGCTGCTCCGGTGGAAAGAGAAAGCAGCTGGCGATAAAACGAAGCGCAATGGCGAACGGGATACCCGAATTCGATTTTGTGTGGGGTTTGGGCGAGGTTCTTCTTCCTTCTTTTTTCCGTTTTTCTTATTTTTCTGTACAAGAAGGGGTCCTGTGAGTTGCTTACTGAATTTGTTACAAGCACGTTCGGACTGTTAAAGTTACGACGATTTATTAGAGTGACAGCTGCTCATCAGCAATCGATCTATTTTTAATATTGTTAATAAAATTAAATTTGACGAGTAATGCTTGGCTGGGTAAGAAAATGACCGGTTAGCGCTGCACTGGATTTCTAATATACCTTGACCCGACTTCGGGTTCGCAAATTTCGATTAACATGTGTGTTTGTTTCTCCATTTTATGAACAGTGTAGGGCACCAGCACATGTGAGTGCAATTGATTTTATGGTAGTTATAATTTTTCAGTTTATCAAAATAATTGTCAAAAAGATTTTCTTGCGAGAGGATGCCGGAGTTCATTGAAGAAATTCATATATCGTTCGGGTTAAGCAGTTCAAACGCGCGAAACAAACAGAAAAATGGCATTTTCAAAATGCCGTCTGCGGCCATATGCTGCCTCAAACGGGGTTATAATATCTTTTAGATTAAATGTAAATTTGTTTCAGTTGATTCGGTGGATGTTGTTTAAGATTAGTAGTCCAAATTCAAAATTTAATTACCTATTTAGATCAAGTCAAATTTGCTAGTTGGTTCCAAGTGAGACCCAATCATAACCTTACTGAGCACTCGCCAAACTCAAAACCAACTCACCAAATCAAAAGAGCTCAGTCACAATAATTCAAGTCAGGGAGTTACTTAGTGACTTCTACTAGAGGAACCAACGACTTCCTCCTGACTAATCAGCTGAGCAGACATCAAAGTTCTCAAATCGTACGCCTTTTGGATTTTGTAGAAAAAAAAATAATTGACCTTACTATCTACTTTATCGTATTCGTAGCATATTATTTAGCTATCATTTAATGCTCAAATCCCACATAATATACTATAATCTAGTTTATAATTAATGTACCATTGAATTTATAGTGGAATTACTCTTTTCTCTTCTTCTATGTTCTTCTCTCATTCATGTTTCATTTTTTCTTGTATAAAGTAAATTTTAGTGAAGCCAATGAATGGATAAATCAGGATTCCACCACCCCAACTTGTAGAAGTAATAGTTTTCAAAAAATTTGCATTAATAAATACAATGTAGAGTCCAAAAATATAAAATAGTCCCTTCATTATTTCTCATGTTGCCTTACACCAATTAAAAATTTACATCATAATTTACTTTGTAGTATAAATATTATCAAAATTGATACATTGTTATATCTCAATAGCAATATATTCTTTAACTTATAATTATACTTTATTGCTACATGTTGGCCGAATAATATATATTATATGCAAGCTGTTGTCATTCATTTTTAAATGCCACATACACTGGAAGTCCTTCTGGGTGACAAGGGATCACATTACTTTCTTCCGTAATGCCCCGTCGTCGAAGGAGTCCGTAGAGCCTCAGCAAGCATATACTACACCAGATTAAGAGTTATTTCCCGTTTTGGTTGTGCTCAGAAGCAGCTATTGTCGGTTGATATCGATTCACAGATATAAAGGTATCACCGACGGCTGTTGGTGTTTGGAGATCATACTTCAGTCAATCAGGACTCCTCGTGCCTCAAATGAGTTGCAAATCCCCTTCAACGGAATTCAAATATCAAAAAAATCTAATGGTTCGGTGTGACCGCGCCCAAAATAGAGGTGGCCACGCTTAACCCCTGGCGTGACCACGCCCAAACCGCAAAGGAGGCGGACGACTCACAATGGGTGTAACCACGTTTGAGGTTGGCGTGGCCATGCCAGCTAGATAAAGAAACCAACATAATTACATTGGCTCTTGGGCGTAGCCACACTCAAAGTGCACCTGCGATGACTTTTAACTTACATGAGCACGCCAAGTTCAACTTTTCATGAACTTATTACATGTCGATCTCCCGAATTCTGGCATTAGCGAGCTGTAACCACTAGATAAAGCATTATGTGTGGTTCTTCACCGAATAATAACCTTTAGAGGAAACTCAGTCCTTTCTTAATGAGGCAACTGATCACCTCTTACCTTGAGCAAGAGATATTTGTCTCCCTTGAGCAGAAGCTGGGGGATCCGACCATTTTGAGAGCTCGGCACTTGGGAACGTTTAGATAACAGAGAGCAAAGGAAATCTTCATCTTTCTCAGAGAGAAAGAGAAGGGAAGTTGGTTCTTCCATTTGATCCTTCTTCTTTTTTTCTTTTTCTTTTCACCCATTGGTCTTCTTCTTTCTTTCCTACAACTCTCCATGAGTTGAGCTCGGGAAAGCTTTTTTTTAGCTTAGGAGAATGAGAAGGGTAGATGCTTCATCCTCTCCAGCAATGAGAGCTTCTTCACCACTTTGAAGAAGGAGAAGGGAGGCGGCTTCTTCACTCTCACCGTGAAAGAGCTCAGACAAGCCCAAAGAACTCGTCATCAAATCAAAGTTTTAGTGAGAAAACTTATAACCTGTGTCTTTTCTTCTTAGAAAGCTTCCAAGTTTTGTGTTAGAGAAGATATGATAGGTTTTGTGCTAGAGGAAGCCCCCATAGACTAGGAACTTTTCATGATTACCCTATGAATCCGCAAGCAAAAAACCCATTTCCCTTATAACCTTGACCTAATCGATTTGGAACTTTGTTAACTCGTGGTTGTTCGGTGGCTTCAAGGCTTCAACACTTGACAAATGGGTTGAAGCCACCTCGATCTAGAGAAAAAAGATTTTTCTCTGATCCTCATTCCCTAGATCATGAAGGCCACATCCGCACGAGAAATCCTTCATTTTTTTTAAGGTTTCTCTCTGACACAAAAGTTACTTCACTTTTTACCAAAAAACTAAAAGTAGGCCATCTGTTATGGAGAGTAACGAACGGTAGCTACTACTTTGAAATTTACTTTAGGTTCCACGTAAGATCACTAGGGCGAGTCATATTCATCATTAAGCATGATCAGGCCTTCATGTTGCATGTGTTTGCATCTATGCATTACATAAAATGATTTTTAAATGTGCAATAAAATACCCATTTTCCATGTTTTTTCGGTCGACCGCTTATGTCGGATTGATTAGCTATCATGTTTGTCGAATCGTTTAATCGGTCGCCACCGGTCTGATCGTCTCGATTGACCATTTCCATCGACTTGGTCAATTTGCTGCCACCAACCCAATCATAACGATCAACCCCTCCAGTTAACATGATTGATCGATCGCCACTGACCCAGTCAGTCAATCGATCGCTCCTCTATTGACATGATTGATTGGTCTTCATCAGCCTGATTGGTCAATTGACTGGTCCCATTGACTCAATTGATCGACCACCACCAGCCTGATTGGTCAATTGACTAATCCCATCAACTCAATTGATCGAGTAATGTGTTCTGATTGCATCAATCGACCTCCCTCATCGACTCAATCAATCGGTCACCACCGGCCCGAATGCAACGATCAATCACCTACATTGATGTGATTGATTGGCCCCCACCAGCCGTATCGCATTGATCAACCACCTTCATCAACATGATCAATCAACCACCACCGGCCCGATTGGTCAATTAGCCTTTCTTCTGTCAACTTGATCAATCATCTATCACTGGTTTGATTGACTTATTGACCAATCTCACTTGAATGTCACATTGTTGCATGTTTTTTCACATTGCTTGCCTTATCCCATTCACCCTAGCAGATTGTTGCGCGCTTGTGAGCATGTGTCCTCATGTGCTCATGATGAGTATTAGTGCCCCTCTTGAGCACAACACTTCGTGCATCTAATTCTTGACATCCATATGTCCTCGTGCACCACATAATATGTATTCTCACTTTTGCAGTCCTAGCTTTATTTTTGCATAACATCATGTATATTCAATGCCACAAGTTTGAGGTTTTCATTTGAGCATGTGTCCTTACACAATCAGAACAATCATTTGTCTTCTTAGAGGATGGCTTACACATCAAGCCTACCCAGTGTGTAATCCTCCTTAATGAGAATTATGCCACCTCACTTTTTATGTCAACACTTTGGAATGTCATAGATGTGTCACACTACAAGTCAAGCTCCTTGGCTCCTAAGCTCATCCAATATATGCCACCATATACCTGAGATGAATAGTTGTTATTAGGTGATCAATTATGTCTTGATATAATTTACGATATGCTGATCAATTTATATTTGCATGTGTATTCCATGATCGTCTCGATGAAAAATCATACCCATTAGTTGACTGGCCCATCGTTGGTCATGATGCCTTAACAAGCATTACTCGTGAGGACATCTCGATGAGCAATGTGAGTTAATGCATCATGAACAACACGCGTGTTAGATGTTGTGACTAGGATTCCAAATGGTAGATGGTTTGATGGGCTAGGGCTAGGATGTTAGGTAGTCCTTTTGATATTCTGTCTATAATTCTTTCTTGTCTTATGCCCCAGTCAGACATATTTCTCTTATTGCCTTTGTGTGTTTACTAGGGTGCAAGGCATGCACACTACCATATACAGGGGTGGTATTCTTGTATGGAGCCATGGCTAACAAGGAGAAACATAAATAAGTTAAAATAATGCATTTTATGAAGGTGCTTCCTCAGTTCTCCTCCAACTGGGCTTTGTCCACTACTTGCATGCCTATAACCTGTGTTAACCCGACTATTTTGCAAGTCAAGTCTTTTCTTAGACTTTTACCATGTACTTCTCAACGTCCTTAGGCTAAAATCTGTATAAAAAATAAGGTACAAACAGAGGTTCCAAGACACTTTCTAGGTGGAACCACATAATGGGGACCAAGTGCTGTAGGCTCATGTCTCGTACCTTAATTATGAATTCTCTTTGATGTATAACATTAAGACTAGGCATGTATATGTAGTTTATGACCTTCTTTTTCTTTTCTAGGATATGTTGCAGACCCAGCGAAACTTGACCTCTTAATCTTTATATTTAGCTTTCCTTTACAGTACGCAGTGTGCTTAAGATTTCCTCTTTCTTTGTTTGTAGTTTGTTTGAGAATCATTCAAAAAATACAATTTAGGTTCTCTAAAGACATGAAATTATAAAATTTTCTACAAAATTTTAATAAAAATTTGAGATTAATTAAAATTTATGTTTAAAACATCTAACTTTTTCAAACCTAGCTTTTAATTTCATGCATGGTCTTCTGGTCGGATTTAAATAGTTTACATTGCATGGTTATAACCCAAGTCGTACAAATAAGGCTCCATATTAGGACTTATTAGCTCATTGCATTATATTTGCACGTCTTAAGGAGAATCCTCTTACTTCTTCAACTCGTTTGATCGAGCATATTATTTCAACTTAGATGATTGTTTAGCATACTTAGGGTGTCAGAAGCTTCCCTAACCCAGATAGGGAATAAGTCCATTATGAGACTGTCTCAGCTTCGTAGTTGTACCTCTCTTTTCTTTTCACTCCAATGGCTTCCTCGCCATTTTGATAGGTAAGTCTCTCCTCTACTTTCTACCTACAAATAGTTATAAGATTTAGAGCTTTCTTCTCTTGATCTTAGGTCTACCAAGATTTTCTTAAATGAAATAATTTGCGGATTACTGATAAGGGGTATCTAGTCGGTTTGGATTGACCATCTTCACAACCAGATAGCTTAGAATGATGGATCTGTGATATCCAAACCTGGCTATCTCTACCCGATTAGTATTATTATTCCATTTCTTTACTTACCCAATTTGAGCTCTGTTACTCCTTTAACACTTTGTTGATGTCACCTTGTAGACCTTGATTGCGATAGGCTGTTGCCTGTTTGAGATTTGGTTATTCACACTGTACCCTTATGGCTCAGTTTTCCTAAAAACATAGTGTGGACCATACCGAACGACCCAATTATTCCACATGCCTCGTTCACTAATGAGTCGTTGCCCTATTTAGGACCGTTAGAGACTCACTCTCTATCATATGGCTTAGCGAGAGTTTTAAACTCACCGGAATGCTCCTATGAGATAAACATCTTCTTTGTGACACCCTCTCACTAGTCATCACTTACAAGTAAGCAAGACTCCTTTAATCGAGAGTATTCTTGGACATCCATAAAAATTTAATTAACCAAACAGGATACATCCATTTAGGAGTGCTCTTCAACACATATTAACCACACAAATTTAGTTTTCTAGTTACTTGACTATCTTATGTAGGTATTCTTTCATGGATATTTGGTTCAAAGTATCTCGATCTGATGATATTTGGCCATACATTCTTAAATTATCGAATGAGGTTAACCTCACATAAGCTCTCCACTTTTTTTCTTCAATTGGTCTGCCTGGTATCCATGTTATTTCTCTCTTTTTTGACACCCCATCTTCTCAAAATCGTTATGAAAATTCAAGAAAGAGGGTTCATTGGAAAGGGAATCCTAAGACGATGATTAAGCAGGCTAACCAGTTCATGCATAACACTCAAAATTTTGTTATGTACAAAACTAGTACGGATGTCATTTTTTGTAACTATCAAACCAGTTCATTTACATATGCCATGCTCAAATCATTGGGAATATGATAAAAAAAATAATAGGCCAGGGACCTACTATGAATTTTGATATTTGAATTAAAATTTGAAAAAGAATCAAACAGGCCGCTAGTTTTGTAAATAACAAAGTTTTGAGTGATATGTATGTAACCGCTCTTAAGAGAAAATTAGTCATGGTTAAAGGAAATTAAAAAAAAAAAACCTAACAAAAAGTTTACTCCTAATTTAGAATAGTTTAAAGATAACTGCCAATCATAGAGCTAGTTTCCCTTAATTGATATAAAAAAAGCACTCAATCCACAGATAAAAAACTCTTAACAAAAAATTTTAGAAGTTGACTATCATATGCTAAAATGTGTAATGAAATGCTCCTTTTAAATGTTTCATAGTGAATGAATCAATATATTTAAATCTCATATATTTTAATGAATTAATATTTTGATCTCAAGATAAAGCATTCAACTTAAGTGAACTCAGTTGAGGGTAATGAGATCAAGTCACAGTCAAACTCAAATTGAGGATGAAATGCATAGTCATCCAAGTATTCATATAATTCTTTCAAAGGCAACTCACCTCAACTCATCAAAACAATTCACTTAAATAAGGAATAAACAAAAGCACCCTTAGGCAAGCGGCTTTATATAAGTGTGCGAGTATATATATTTTACTTCTACTAAACACTCTATATTTTTGTTATGCACTTTTTAGCTCAACATTGCATGTATTTTTTTACAAGTGATTATTAAGCTTTTGCACATGCTGTTTACATGTGTAGCTTCATTTGGTTACCGCCTAGAGGAAGAAGAGCTTTTAGGTTAAGATGAGGTCCATCTAAAATGACAACTTATCTCAAGCTACATTAAGAAAGTAAACAATAGAATACTTGACCACTAAGTCATTTATTCTATGTACTTGACAAATTTGTATTTATATGACAACTCAAATTTTTGTTAGTTACTCTATATTTTTTTCAAATAATTATTTAAAATTCTCTAATGGTTATTTGCTCAACATTTAATCATTGCTTAAAGTAAATTTAAAATGGTTGATTGTATTATAAAAATTCATCCATTTATAGAAGCTAGAATTTATTTAAAGTTCATAAAAATATTAAAGTGTGTTTGGAGTCATCTTTTGAAAAATGATAAAGGAGTCAACTTTTGAATTAAGACAATTGCTTTGTCAAGAATAGCCTCTCGTAAACCTTTTTTATCTAAATTGATCGTTAGCACTAGTAAATGAAATTGAGGTCTCAACATATATACTAAATCATATTTAAGCATGCCAACAATTTCAAGCAAAAAATAAATAACAACCAATTTATAACTATTATTAATCCCATTTTTGTAGTAAGCAAGGCTAACGAACTGGCTAACATTCTTATTTTTTAATATTTTTAAAGATTTTTTATCTTTTTGGACTCTAATATCTTCAAAAAATTTTCCAATTTTTTATTTTGATCTTTGAAAAAATAACTTTGAATGTAGTAGTTCTTTTTTTTATAGCTCAAATTCAACTAATAATGATTCTAAAGCAATTATTTAATTTTTTTAGTTGTCATTCATTACTCAGTTGAAACTCTAAAAGTTGTTTTCTCTATCTTGATCTTATTATTAAAAGTATTAAGACTAGCACCACTTGGTCAGTCTTAAAAAAAAGATCAAAGACGGAAAGTGTAGCTTTGTTCTCGAGCCAGCCCAAGACTGGGGAATCCAGACCTGTCCATCCAACATGGCCTATAAGAAAAAGAAATTTATGCCTCCCCAAATTCAGGGGCTACTTCAATGATGAAGGGAGGCAGTTATCTATAGTTCAGCATACCAGTGAGGTGATCATGAACAAAGTCATGAAACTGGACATGTTAGGAGCCATGATTATGGAGCTTTGGGTGGCATCCAGTGTTTCTAGGGAGAAGAGGTAGATGAAAAAACTCTCGCATCCTACCCAGAAGAAGTCGCATTAAAAGGTGTCCCAAACAAAATCTGTCAAAGAGGAAACAAAGAAGGAGGAAACAACTGCTCTCCTTAACATCAGTATTCTAGGTTCAAAATATTAGTCACTCTGTTTATGAAATTACCATAGTAATTCAAAGTGTCTCCACTAGAGAGATAATTCTGATTGAGTGATAAACTATCTTGATGAGTTTAGGTTCTTAGAGGGTTCATGAGGAAGAGGTCGATCAAACTCCGAGCTGTCTGAGGTTTGACACTAATGAGCCCTCGGACGAACAACCAGATCAAGAGCAGGGACCTTGCTGCGGGTGGCCACCGCTAGCTACATTTACCATGCTGCAAGAGGTGAGGCCAGACGACCCTCCCTTATGGTTTTGATCCTGAATACTGCTTTTATGGAACAATATAACAATAATTCTGATTATATTTTTCACATATATTTCCTTATTTTGTAACAAAACAAAAAACTTGATCCTGAAAAAAAAATAAGAATTTAACTTTTAATTTATATATATTGAGATACTACGCAAGTATATGTATCGTTATCAAGTAATATAAGACTTTTTGATTAAGACCTGAATATCGAACCCACAGGGAGATTATGCAATATGCACTTTTAGAAACTTTTTATTTTTAAAAAGATAATTATTTAAACTAAAGATGATTTTGTAGCAATGAAAGTTTAAATATTTTTTGTATTTTCAATATTTTGATATAACAATAGCAATTTAAAAAGACAACTAGAGTTTTTGTAGAAGAAAAACATTAAATATGAAAATATATTTCTTATTATCATGAATCAGTAATAAGTAATAGGAATTCTATTGTGGAAATATGCAAATTGTGTTGTGCCAAATAGAAGCAATAATATTCTTTACCCTTACTCGAGATGTTATAAAGAACATTGACTAATTTAAAGTTTGAATAGTTCTGAAGACTGACTAGGCATGGAAGATACTAGCTCTCACTCTAGAGTTTCCTCGATTCCCTCCACCTGGGGGCTAACATCTCGTATCAGAACCTAAAACAATAAACCAAACTCTACACTCTTCAATGAATATTTCCCTATTTATTTGCACTCAATCATATGAACTACATTCTCATTCATACAACCTCATGTGATTCTTTCCAATTGTTGATTGAGACAATACCAGCCCAGTTCTTACATGTTCTCACAACAAATTTTAACATCTGGATTAGCCAAATCAAGAAGTAAATGAAGTGCATGGATTTAAATCATCACAACTTCTTCCAACATTAAAGATCAATACTCTCCACAACTTCCATCAAACATACCACCTTATCTATGTATGAAAAAGTGTATTTCACAAAAATTAAAATTGTGGTATTTATTTTGTGACATGAAAAATTTGGGTGGTACAAATGTAAAAAATAAAGTTTAGATGTTAGATATGTAAATACATAAGAATCGGGTGGTATGTGTGTAAATGTCCCAAAAAAAAATACATATTTAAATATCAAATAAAGCCATACATTCAGCTGACAAGCTCCAAATTAAAATCAATCATGAAATCATGACCATCCAAATAGGTTACCGTTACTTTCAAATTTGGCTGAATAATATGTACTTAATTTTATTTTTATTCACGAAAAACATTCTGCAGCATGGCAATATGGACATGAACATATTTCGAATGAAGTGAAGTTTAATTTGTGCTTTCATACACATTTTCTGAGAATCTGAACTTCTGAGCAATTATAGAGATGAATTTGAAAGCGCAAATGCAAGATGCTTAACAGACAGAGAAGGGAGAAAAGGGAGGCTACTTGAATGCACTTTTGAAGTGCTTATCTAAGAAAGGAAGCCATCTTATCTAAGAAAGGAAGCCATCTACATCAAGCAAAGAACTTGTACTCAACCAAGCTTTGAAGGACACGAGGTCACTTGCCTGGTGAGGCAAGCACATGTGCCTCCATTCATCTTTAAAAAATAGGAATAATTATAAACATAGCAACTATAACATTGCTATTTACAAAATCCAGCGCCCAGTTAATATGTTTGAACTATCGAACTGATGTATTTATGTGTGTCATGATAAAATCATTGAGAATTTGATAAAATGAAAAGCATGGGTTGGGGCTTTATCATGAATTTTGAGATTTGAGTGAGAATTTGAAAAATAGATTAAAGAGAGGGTGCTAGATTTATAAATAGCAATGTTTCATGTCTTATGTATGTAAATATGTGTATATATATGGTGGTCGTTATATATATAT